>NC_083639.1:27062617-27221446 GCF_963576545.1 Limanda limanda
CTAAGACCACCACCACCACCCCTAAGACCACCACCACCACCCCTAAGACCACCACCACCACCCCTAAGACAACCACCCGGTGGACCACCACCCCTAGGACCACGCCGTTTTCAACTACAGGTGACTGACAAAGTACAAAACCAGACAGAGTTGTCCATGTGGTATTTAGTTAAAGGTGTAATATGAAACTTAATGACAGATTGTGCTTTTAACCTGAATTTGTAAATCAACACTTCCTCATTTGCATCCTGCAGGTTATTCTGTGTGTCTGCGTTACCTCACTGACTATTCGACAACAAGAAACCCCGTACTCCTCCAACTCTTCCCATACAGCTCGTACCCTGTGACCCTGGGAACCAGTTCCGGTTATATCTACTCACTGACCTGGGAAGGGTATTACTCAAAAACCTTCCAACCCAGCATTCAATTCTGGCCAGGAGGTTTTTCCCGGGACATATGGACCAGAGTCTGTGTCACCATGGACAGTGTGAAGAACGTGGCGCAGGTGTTCAGCGGCTCAAACATGAGCATCAGGAAGATAGTGCCCTATCAGGTGAGGAGGAGGTGGTTGCTCCTGACATGACCTCTGGGGGTCAAACTCTTTTGACCTCTCTGTCTTCTTCTTGCGTGTGACTGCTTTCTCATCCTGAGATACTTGTTTTCTTCGTCATCAACTCACCCACTCGCTGGTGGTAAATCCTGCGGAGGATCTGCTGTGTGTGTGTGTGTACTGGTGTATATTTGTGTTAAAGTATTTCTTATTTTACTTCTGTTAAAAGTCGTAATGTCGAAATCAGAGACATTTTAAGATGTCACCCTCTGAGAAGCTGTGTCTGACCTCTTCAAAAACTAAGTGATTCTAATTGTGTGTGTGTGTGTGTGTGTGTGTGTGTGTGTGTGTGTGTGTGTGTGTGTGTGTGTGTGTGTGTGTGTGTTCAGCTTCCACAGGGAGAAGATCCTGGGATCTATGTTCCAGGATTTGATGGTCAGTTAACAGACGTCCAGATGTGGGATTATCCTCTAAGCTACAGAGAAATCATCCAATACATGAGGCCGGGCACCTACGGGTAAGAACACGTGTGTGTGTGTGTGTGTGTCATTGATTTATGACAGTTCAGGGTCAGGGTCAGAGAACCCATCATGTCATTGAGCTTCATCACAAGTGTAAAGGAACAGAATCAGTTCCTTTACTGACTCACAATCAGACTGCAGCAAATCTGTTAAAATTTGATTTCTTGATTATCAATATTATATTGGAGTATAGTATAAACTGCAGTATGGAAAAGTATATTGTACAGAATAATAAATAGTTTCATATATTGTATTTGTGTCTCTAGGCCGTCCCGTGGCTCTGTCCTCACTTGGTCCCACATCAGCTACTCTCTCAGTGGAAACGCGCTGTTGGAGGACACGTACGAGAAGCAGGAGCAACAGCCAATCAGCAAGAGGGGGAGGGGGCGTGGACTGAGGGGAGAGAAGAAGAGCAGGATGGTTTTTTGAGTGGAGGAGAGTAAGAAAAGAGAGGGAGAGCTTCAGTGAATCACACAAGCAGATGGAGAGCAAGCTGCATCCTCTGTTCCTCATTTCATCCTCCAATAATAACTCAGAATGAATCAATAATCAGCATTTATCCAAATCAAATCAAACGATTTGATACGATTATATTTACACATAAACAGTGCTGACTAGTCTCAGTTATACCCTGGATTCTACATATTCAGTTAATTTTTGCTAACACTTTTGATTTTTGTGACTTCTCCTTAAGTGAGGAACATGTGACATTTTAGGGAACTGATATCCTCGAGTATATGGGACATATTTAGGGAACTGACATCCACGAGTGTGTGAAAGGTGCTGCAGCTAAACTGGATTCAAGGGATCAGATGTTTGCCCTCGGCTGAGCGACATCGTGCCACTGCCGTGTGGATGAACTCCACTCAGCATCGAGAGGATTCAAACAATGTTCAAGTTCCAAATCAAGTTAACACAAGACTGTGGTTGACATCTTTGCATTTGATTAAAAAACATGTGAGCGTCAATAAAGATCGACTTCATCAACACGTCCTTCACGTCGTCATGTCTTTATTCAAACTGTGGCATCGGGCTTCAGTGAAGTGGTTGTGGCTTCAAACAGAAACAGTGTCATCAGATGTGTGTAGCTGTGTAAAAGCTTGTATCAGGCTACTTGCTGAACATCTTTTATTATTTTACTATAGCTAAATGTAGTTTTGATCCATATTGGCTGCTACCTACCGCTCCTTATTTTCACCGGTGGTTTCAGTAAACTGTCCACGATCGACCCTTTCTGATAAGAGAGCGTATAAGTGTCGGTCATTGACACAGACACCAGTAAATAAAGGTTCCTTTATGTCAATAATTAACAGCTGTGGACTTCAGCCAGAGGTTTTCGAGGGGAGAGAAACGATCAAATACATTCTCGTCGAGTCTGTTAGCAAATGAGCAAAAGATTCAAAATGTCAAAGTGTGTCAACAGCATCAGAATTAAATAAACATTATATGAAGAAGTTCTCATTTATAACTCTGTATTTAGCAACACATCTGTTGTCATAGCAAAATAATTATGGTACATCCTCACATCAGGGCCAACATGTCACTTTACACAGTTATGTACAAAAGTCTTCTCCTCTACAGAGCGTTACATCGAGGACAAACAGACCTCCATGGAAAAGTTGATAAAAAGTTGTGTTATCTTTTCACAGATAGTTAAAAAGTTACATGGTTGCCCAACAACCAGAAGTCACAGGTTTTTTCCAACCAGCTCATACTCCTGTCACTTTTCTTTACAATTATCTGCTCGACAAAAAGAAAAGCATTCATCAAACATGGTTACATCGTGGCTTAAAAGAAAATGCCTCCCCCCCCCAAAAAAAATGTGTGCAACCACTTACTATTTGAGAAATAAACTCTGCCATTAAATCCTTTACACTCTGTGTGACCTGTGAAAGCATTATTGCTGTCAATAGAATAAATCCTTTTGTTTTGTACTGTTAGGGGGAATATTCACATTGGCCCTTTCACTTCAAAATGTAAAACGAATTTAACCAGATTATCTAAGACTCTATGTTAGTGTTAATAAATGAAAAAATGAAAAGCTTAATTGACCGAAACTACAAAAACTTTCCGTCAACCCAACAATCTTTTGCATTCATGTAAATTAATCACACATTGTAGTTCTACTGTTTATATTAGAACTGAATACGTTTGTTGGGTTTATTTATTTGACAGGAATCTAAATATTTTCAGATTTAGTTTGACAATGCATCTGAGTCGCTCCCCTGCTCAGGAAGAACTACACTCATGTCTGAAGGGAAGATATCCTGAGCAGGAGAGAGGTGAACTCTAGTGCATTTAATTCAGAGGGAGAATAAAGAATGAATGTTAAGTTTTCTTTCAGACACAGATTGAGATTCCCCCCCGAAGAAGACTTCTCAATTTGTCAATGTCTGTCCTGGAATATGATCACATTGGAGCTGGAGAAAAATTGAAATATTCTCAGTAAATATCAAACTGAAACTCAAACACTTTTCTTCAGAAACCTAATTTGTCTCAGTCACAATTAACACTTCTCGTAGTTTTGATAAATGCTCTATAGAGTTAATAACCACCTCAAACTTTTCATAATTTCGATTTTTTCTGACTTTAACTTAAATGTTTTCTTTCATTCTTGGCAGAAACAGATTTTCAGCGTCCTGAAGACTTTCTTCAACCCGCACACAAAAATAAGCCTTTTCCCACAAGCGTCAGAAATTAAATAGAATCAAAACCAAATCAAGCTTTCTGAGACGGCGTCAACATGAATACAGGGAAGAGGATTTGCTCATTAGCACTTCAGATGAGAGAGATGCACTGACGGTCGCTGGTGCCTAATGTTTGTGTGTTTGTTAGGATAACGTTTTAGTAAAATTGAATTATAAAGCACTGCTTGGCTCTGCTTGGTTCAGTTTGTTTGCATAAAAGTGTCAGTGTGTGTGTGTCTGTGTGTGTGTGTGTCTGTGTGTGTGTCTCTGTGTGAAGGGGACACCGGTCCAGTCAGCGATGAAGTGCACTTCTTTTAAAAAACATATATTTTTTTTAGAAATGGATGGAAAAACTCCAGAGTCAGTTCTGCCTGCAGCACTCCATCGTCAAGTTAAAAAAGTAAAAATTAAAAACGTCAAAAGGTTAAAAACACTGAGGGTCAAAGGTCAGCGGGGGGGTCGTCTTCCTGCTTCCATGATGACAAATCCTCTGTCGGCTCAGATACACTTAAGTTAATGTGTCATGTTTGAAAAGAGCAAACACCCGATGAATTAGAAATGTGTCACTCGCTCTTTTCTTCACTTAATGTTTTTGTGATTTAAAAAACAACAACAAAAAAATCCTCTTAATAAAACAGTAGCGGGGGGGGGGGGGGTAATAACTGAATTGAGTTGTATAAATTGGTAAAACAAAAAGTTCAATGTGCTTTCCATGTTGAACCCGAGCAGGGGGTCCTCAGTCAGAGTACCAGGGAGGAGACTCTCTGAAAGTGGCATTAGAGTTTCAGGCTGAGGGTCAAAGGTCAGGGCGTGGCAGGCTTGTGGAGAATGCCCTGCAGGTCCTCGGGCAGGGCCAGGATGACGGCGTCGATGTGGGCCCTCAGCTTGGCCAGAGTCCCCGGGCGCACCGGCAGCTGCTCCCTCTCCGCCTGGTCCTGCAGCACAGAGCACGGTCAGCACTGGTTATGTGAATACAGTTTATTCAGGTTCCATTTAAGATCGTTTAAAAAAAAAACACAAACACACAGAAATCAACTTACAGCTAGGGTTAGTAATCCTGGGAATATGTGTTAAATTAACTTAAATAGGCGACAGATGAATCCACACGCACAAACACACAAGCGCTTTTTGTGGTGCATCATATATAAGAGTAAATAAAATATCTGACAGATGATTCAACAAAAACAAGGACCAAACAGCTGTAAGGAGACGTTCATGAATAAAGCTGAGGACTAGCATCCTCAAAGGTCTTTTGAGGAACTTGAAATTATTGTTTATTGTGATTTTCTAGACCCACAGAAGCCCTGATTCATAACGTAGGAGGAGCATCAGCAGTGGTAGAGGTGTTATTAGTCAGAGCAGTGTAAGTACCAGTCATCCCATTAGAGGTAGTAACATTATAAGCAGTTAGTTTGCACTCACCAGTTTATCCTTCAGCTTCAGAACCAGATCAACCGTCTCCACCTCTGTGTGCTTCTGGACTCTCACCTGCAGATCCTTCAAACAGGACAGAGAGAGAGAGAGAGAGAGAGAGAGAGAGAGAGAGAGAGAGAGAGAGAGAGACAGAGACAGAGAGACAGAGAGAGAGAGAGAGAGAGAGAGAGAGAGAGAGAGAGAGAGAGACAGAGGGAGACAGAGGGAGACAGAGAGAGAGAGAGAGAGAGAGAGAGACAGAGAGAGAGAGAGAGAGAGAGAGAGAGAGAGAGAGAGAGACAGAGAGAGACAGAGAGAGAGAGACAGAGAGAGAGAGACAGAGAGAGAGAGAGAGAGAGACAGTGAGAGAGACAGAGAGAGAGACAGAGAGACAGAGAGAGAGACAGAGAGAGAGACAGAGAGACAGAGAGAGAGACAGAGAGAGAGAGACAGAGAGAGACATAGAGAGACAGAGAGAGACACAGAGAGAGACAGAGAGAGAGACAGAGAGAGACAGAGACAGAGAGAGAGACAGAGAGAGACAGAGAAACAGAGAGAGAGAGCGAGAGAGAGACAGTGAAAGAGACAGACAGAGAGAGAGACAGACAGAGAGAGACAGAGAGAGAGACAGAGAGAGACAGAGAGAGACAGAGAGAGACAGAGAGAGAGAGAGAGAGAGAGAAACAGAGAGAGAGACAGAGAGAGAAACAGAGAGAGAAAGAGAGAGAGAGAGATGTTGAGTCTCATTGTATCCATCCATCTTGGCTTTAAAGATAATGGTCCTGGTCCTGTATATCTTATAAAGGTAAAGAGGTAAAGAAGCTCTAAGCGAATTAACAAATAATAACACACAATCAAAATTAAACGGTGATATTAGGTGTGTGGACATTTTAAAGTGACGTCCTTCTACTCTGGAGAAACAAAAGGTCCAACAGGTGGATCCTTCTCAGGCACAACTATCCGAGGAGTCATTGCCCCCTGGTGGCGATGCTAACAAGTTGCTAACAATGCAACGCTAAAAGTGAGACACGCTTGTGACGCAAATGGGAAATCCTCCGTAGACCACGCCCTCTGAGACCAGGCCCTGCCCTCCCTCCTCACCCCTCCTCCCTCCTCACCCCTCCTCCCTCCTCACCTCCTCACAGAGCGCCTCCAGGTGCAGAGCCTCCAGTTTCTGGGTCATCTCTCTCCTCCTGTTGCGGAACCAGCCGTCAAAGTTCGGAGACTTGAGGAAATTTCTGCAACACAAAACACACACAAGTCCACGTGATGCTCTGGAAACTTTGCGTTTCCAAACAGGAATTCCAAAACTGATACACGCCCTGAGAGCTGTAAATAACAGGGAGGTTCTCCTGACCAACATTTCATTAATCATGTGACAGAGTCTAAATATAAAGTAGAATCCTTTAACACTAGATCTAGAGACACACTTCCAGGGAAGGTAAATGTTCAAGTGGGATTTCATAGTTTATCAAAATCAAAACTAGAGCCGGACAGATTTTTCAGGCTGATATCGATAAAAGTGATTAAAAGTTCTGATAACAAACCCTTAAGACAAAATCAGCCAGGCTCTAGTTACAACTGTGTGTGTTTGTGTGTGTGTGTGTGTGTGTGTGTGTGTGTGTGTGTGTGTGTGTGTGTGTGTGTGAGACCTGTAGAGTCCTATCCAGTCTCCTTTCAGTCTGGATGTGAGCTGAGGTCCAGCTTTCTCCAGTGTCTTCATGAAGTCCTGCTGGATGAACGGTCGGAGCTGAGGAGGACTCTTCCAGGGACTGATGGACTTCTGGAGAGGCATGAGACTGGCCACGTACCGTTCCTGTCACACACACACACACACACAAACACACACATTCCATTACTTCATCTCCAACCTGGCTGCAGCAGCACTGACAGAAAACACAATGAGGTGATCTCGAGCTCTCTCTCTCATCACGGAGGATGAGAATCCTCCAGAAAAGGTCCCTCATACTGAGGCATCTGGTGTAAATTGCTTTACAGTATGGATTAAAAGAAACACCCGGAGAGAAAACACAGTGTCACAATAAATCAACACCTTCCTCAGAAACACAGAGAGATAAAAACATGTTTTAATTGTCCTTACCAGTGGAATGATGAAGCTCTGAGTCAGTTCTAGGAAGTAGCGTCGAAGAATTGCATTCTGGGCCGCTGAGGGTCTCTTTTGTTGAACACCCTGAGAATCAAGGAACAAAAAATGATCGTAACATTCACGACTTGTCTTCATCAGATGTCACCTCTTCACAGATCCATCATTAGGGAATCAGTGTCAACAGATGAACAAGAAACATCAGTAGAGAATTGACTCGATATATATTTTTTTGGTCATTTAAATGGAGTCTCTTCATTTCATACACAATTACATCAGTAGTCCAACAGAGAGGAAAAGTTATGTTTTACTGCAAAGTCATGTTCCACTTCTTCATATTTCTGTGAGAAGTTAAGCCAAAAGATACAACAAAAGCCACTTGGGTGTACGGCCGGTTTGATGAACGGAGAAACCCTGTGTGGGAGACATGTCTTACCTTCTGAAGCTGTTTGATGATTTCTTCATCTTTGTTGAGATATGGCTTATATGCAGTGTACACACCTGCAAAACACACAAACATCAGGAAACTAAAGCTGATCCATAGACTGTATATGACAAATTATATTATGACCTTCGACCACCAAAACCTCATCAGTTCGTCCTCGAGTCAAACCGAACCTTTGTACCACAGTTGAGGAAATTCCCTCAAAGTGTACTTGACATCATATTCACAAGAATGGGATGAACAGATTGACCGAGAAGCCGAACACATTATGCAAATGGAGCTATATGGAGGTATGAATAGGGTTTCAAAGGGGCGGAAAGTTTCCGGTAAATTTCCAGAAACTTTCCACGGGAATATTAAGCTCGGGAATTTTGAAAAAAAAACAACTATGCAAATTAGACGCTGAGCAATAAAAACAACATTCAAAACTCTATTTTAAAGATGTATGGAACGTTGAGTTTCAACCCTCCACTGTGCATTCTTCCATCACATGCACAGATAACTCCCAGCATCCTTCACTCTACAGCAGGGCTATTGAGGCCTGCTGTAGTGTGCAGGACTAGTCAGGTAAGTTTCCATGATATTACTGAGGAAAATATGTTAGCATGCTGATTGAGGATTGTTCATCTAGCCTATTTCCATTATAATTTATCCATCAATTGTAAAATATGTTTACAGACGATTCCAATTGTTTGGCTAACTATTTATATCTCTGGCATTGCATTAGTGTTTTTTTACAAACTTTTTTCTCATCTTATTCTACAGAACAATGCCACGTGCACTCTCTCATGTGTGGAGACATTTCACCCCATCCAATGTAGAAGGAAAGGCTGTGTACATTTGCAAATACTGTGCAAAGACCTATGTTAAGATGACACAACAATGCAGAAGCATATAGTCAAGTGCCCAAAGTTTCCTCAGGGCTCAAATCAGCCTATAACAAAACAAAATGTTTATATTCATGTCTGTATATGACAAGGTAAATACAGTTAGTATAAATTACCCACAACATTTCCAGTTTATTCCCGTTAATTCCCGTATATTCCCATTTATTCCCGTTAATTCCCATGGAAAGTTTTCTACTTTGAATATTCCCGGAATTTTGCAACCCTAGGTATGAATGATGCATTCTCTCAAATGTCCAGCAGAGGGCAACTCCACTGGTTTTGAAAGAAGTCAGAAGATGAAAAAATCTACACCGGCCTTGATTAATAACATCAAACTTTTTCCTGTGGAGTTTATTGTCTCAGTCTCTAGTTTCAAGTCTTTTTTCAATACAGCGATGATGTGTATGAACCAGGGCGTAGAGAGTTTGACTTCTGCTTTCAAAAAACCAAGATGGCGCCGAAAAAAAGGCCAAATTCAGCTCACAAACCAATGGGTGACTTCACGGTGGGTTTGACACTGTAGTTGCGCCCCCTGGTGGATAATCTGCTGCCTCACAACAGTGAATGTGAGTTTTTTGGAGCCACTCGTCTGTCATTGGAAGTTCCACAGAGCTTTACCAAATTATAACGACAAACAGGAGAAGTTAGAAGCATTTACCAGGTTTAGAGTCCAGAGTTTTGAGGTTTTTCAGTTTCTTCACTTTCATCTGCTTGGCCATCTCACCTGAGGAGAACAGACAATGCCAGCTGCTGTCAGACGTGCGCTTAAGTCTGGGGACTCTTCTGAAATGTTCTGGAGGGTTGCGTGCGAGAACGCAAATCTACCTGCTTGCTTCATGTCTCCGTTGCGGATGATGTGCGGCCAGTGCTGCAGCGTTTTAGCAAAAAAAGGATTGGTCACTCCTAGAATGACTGATGGCCTGAAGATGGAGAGAGAGAGAACACAGGTTTTATTTGTCTTCCTACAAATCTATTTCCACAGTGCCTTGCTAAAGGGCAGCACGCTAGCCGCTGTGCTGGTTC
Source organism: Limanda limanda (assembly GCF_963576545.1). Taxonomy (NCBI): domain Eukaryota; kingdom Metazoa; phylum Chordata; class Actinopteri; order Pleuronectiformes; family Pleuronectidae; genus Limanda; species Limanda limanda. The sequence continues at coordinate 27,072,248 of NC_083639.1, forward strand.
ATCTTTACTCACGGAGCCTGCGTCCGGGTGGTGTACTCTTTAAATTCACTGTCGTGGATGGTGAAGTACGGTCGGAAGTCGCTGCAGTAACGCAGGGGAGAGATACAGCTGCAGAGAGACACACATCACACAGATCAATGTAAAGGTTTAAAGCCTGATTGAGCTGCGGAGTGAAGCCCTTATAATTTAAAAATCCAAAATACAATTTATGAAACAAATGGCAGATCAGACATATCTGCATGTATGAAACCAGTCAGTGTCAATAGTTCACCAATAAACTACAGAAACTGATTTTAAACACTGAATTTAAGATGTGAAATTAACTGGATCAGAGACACGACGATTGGATTTCAAGTCATTTTAATTCTTCGCCAGAATTTAAAAGACACATCCTCAGAATACGTATTGAATTGTGAAGCTGCTGGTGGCAGAGGGACCCGTGTCTGTCAGCTCACCTGACCAGTGCCAGGACAGTATCTGATGACTCTGCAGGCGACGGCGCCATCACGACCAGCGCCTCCCCCAACAACACTAACTCCCACAGCATCTGGATGTGGAAGAAGACCGGGGAGAAACACCTGGAGAGAGATTATGAAAATATATCATAACAAATATAACATGTTTAGAGCTCGTATATGGGACAAAAGGGGTCGATATGGATTTTTGCTGATACTGATCTTAGAGAATATGTAAAGCTTTATTTTGTCCTATAAATACTAGTTCCGACAGATATTCTCTAAGGCAACTGGTGTCCGGAGGTGAACAACCCTCCCAGTCCAGACTGGGCCTGCTACTGCTGCAGTGCTGACTTTGAACAGCAGGTGGGGACAGGACACGCATGGGAACTGTGAAGACCAACACTTGGACCTGCAGGTCTCACCTGAAGAGGTCCACTTCATGGATGGTTGGGAGCACGATGGACACCAGACTGTCACTCTGAAAAAACAACCAGACTCCGTTTCAGCTGCGATAATCACATGTTCAGGGTCAATTCACACAATTCAGTCATTTGTTTGAAGAAACAACTCCTTCACTTAGAAGAAAAAATGAGAAACAGTTAAAACATCTTAAAGAAAATGTGTGTTTGTGCATTTGTGAGCGTGTGATCACCTGGGAGGACTGGACCAGCTGGGAGGTTCCTGGTTTGTCGTAACTTGTCGGGATACGAACCTGCAGCAGCACAAAGATCCCACACAGTTCAGATGCTCATCACAAACCGGTTTAACACAGACCACTAAATATTCAATCCTCCCTGCACCTGTTTGTTTTAATCAAAGATCGTACGGGAGTAAACGTGCCACAGCTGGTAAGGAGGTTGTGTTTATTTTCACCACGGTTTGTATTCTAAGATTAAGATACATTTAAGATACATTTATTTATTTGTCCCAAACACATGCACAGACATGCACAAGCACACTCATGCAAGGAGGGAAATTTAACCTCATGTTTTAACCCATCTGGTGCAGGACACACAGAGCAGTGGGCAGCCATGTACGGCGCCCGGGGAGCAGATGTTGGGGAAGTAAGGTGCCTTGCTCAGGGGCACTAGACAGGGTAGGGAGAATCCTCTTGGATTTTTGGACAGATCAATCCAGGTTCGTCTTTTTGTTGTTTCTCCGTGGAGTCAAACCAGAGACGAACCAGAGACCTTTTCTGCCCATAGTCCAAGTTTCTGCCACTAGTCCACCGCCTCTCCCTATTTTTTTTTTTTTTTTTTTTTTTAAATAAGATTAATTATTCCAGCAGGATCCCGCAATAAATAAATATTTTCCCAGGGAATAATTAGGAATCAAAGATATCTAGAGTATCTTCATAGGACTATGAGTGTGTGCAGCTTGATAGAAGTGAAGGGGGCAGTTGGGCCTTGATGTACAAACTAAATGAAGTGTTGTGGAGTAATGTTTTGTGTCCCCTGTGCTTAACCAACTGCTACAGATGAAACCTACTGGTGACCATCTATTAATTGTGTGTGTGTGTGTGTGTGTGTGTGTGTGTGTGTGTGTGTGTACCTTGATGACCACTCCCATTATGGGCAGCGTTAGAATCCGTCCGGGATGGGGTGTGGGCCAGCGGTCTATGTCATTACAAGCTGTGAAACACATGGAACATTATCAATCAGAATCTGAATCCACCCCAACAAGCAGAAAAGTAGACATTGTGCATTGGACTGACCGGCCTCCAGACAGGGCTCCTGCTTCTCAAAGTATTCCGGAGCCATGATCTTTAACAGCGAGTGGAAGAAGGTCACATAGGGCAGCTTACTGATCAGGACCAGGGACTGAGGGAGAGAAGTGACAGATTCAGAGATTACAGGAAGATTAATCACCTGAGGGAACTAAACTGGAATCTGTGACAACAACAGAGGGAAAGTGTGTGTGTGTGTGACTGACTAACTCCTGGAGACTTTCCTCTAAAAGTTCCCTCCCGTGGTGAACTGTCTTCCTCGTGTCCTAAGGTCGTCTTGCTTAAACTATTTGCTGCACTGCCCACGATGACTTCTGCTGCTACGGCTCCGTTTCTTCTGTTTCATCAATTAACACAAGCTTTCAGAAGACGTGCGCAAATACGGACAAAGTAAAAGCAGAGCGTGGACAGACGGCTTCGTCCATATCTGTAACTAAAACTGAGCGTATGAGTCTGGTTGTCTACGAAAATGTGTGGCTAAACAGGAAGTGCATCTCCAGAAACATAATTCATTAGTGGAAAGCGTGACAGTAACTGAGCGACTGGTGTGACGAGATGTTGTCGATGTGTTTTACTCGGTGAAATAATAAAAGAGCAACTAACTGACTGTTCTATCACATGCCGATGGATCTGAAGTGCAGAGACTCCACAGATTGACACTGACCTTCTGGAAGTATCCTCTCTTCAGAGACTTATCTCGCACCTGACGGAAATACACGTAGCCGTAGTAATGGCCCTGTTCCCTCTGCAACACACACACAGACACACACACACACACACAGACACACACACACACAGTTTAACATAACAGCATCATTGTATGTCAGGTGTCAGCAATTCATTTTGATTGTGGCACAGTTTTATTTTCCAGCACTGTTCAATGAGTGGACAAACATTATTAGTTTTTGTTGTTGTGTACTTCTCTAAAGAATAAAACAGAAAATGTAATTTTTAAGCCAGAAGTTGCCTTTCTGTAGTTTGTGTCAACACAGATCTATGACAGCGTGTGTGTATTTCCCGACCTTCAGACATGGCGGTGCGTCCCGGTCTGTGGTTTCCAGGAAGCAGCTGAGTGATGACTTCCTGTTTGAACCTTGACGGAAGCGGAAGCAGAACTGGGTGTCGCCAAGGCAACCTGGAAACGCAGCAGAGACAAACATACTGTCAGACTTCACTACATAAAAGCACCAGGACGAACTGTACGGCCTATGTTCAGATTGAAAGGGGTTGAGATGCATTTAAATAAATCTACAACGTTCCATATCCCAGTCTAGTGATTTAATCCACGTTCTATAAATTGCACCTTTATATTAATAAGTTTCTACATTGTCCAGGATCTACACCTCTGTAAACTACCTCTGTATTTCACAAAGTGAAAGTTGTAGAAAGATGTTAAGAGGGGTTTGACATTTGGACTCGATACAGATGCATTTCTCTTTCATGTCGAGTGGGTCTTCCTGATTTCGGGAGAAACAGGAAGAGGAATAAAAGTGGAAGCAGGAAGTCGACGATGAGTCATCAAATGGCCTTTAACCTCCGGTGACCTCTGCACATCCTCAAGCAGAAATGCCAGAGGAAAGTGAGGGGGGGGGGGGAAATATATAAATGGTTCTGAGCCAAGACTCCATGACACCATGCAGCATTAGAGAATATATTTTGTGATATATATATGTTGATCAAGTGCCTGAGAAGAGTTTTATAACATTCATGGATTACACCTTCTTTTCATTTTGCATCTGCAGATTCCTACCTCCTCCAAAAAGGCTATGCCCCCCCCCCCTCCCCTGTCTGTGTACACAAGCACAAAGTTATATAAATAGCAGCCCTATAGGCCCTGTGTCCTGATTCTGTCTCCGCCCTGAGGTCAGCGGGTTTGTCATGTTTACCACCTGATGACAACACGCAGCTGCAGGAAAACACAACACTCGATTCACATGCACAACTCCAGAGAGACGATTGTGGACGAGTGAGTGTGCAGACCAGCCCGTACTCCACTCTACCTTCAGACTAGTGTTACATTGATTAAAAGCATGGTAATTAATGCTTTGTCCTGTATATAGCAGCCGACGTCTCACTGCTCCAGAACTATTGCCATCCGTGGTAAGACAACATGTTGAATTGACTACTTCTTATCATATATATCAATATCTTATCACTTTAAATGAAAAGCATCGGAGGCATGATACCCTGCATATTCCCCAATCAGGCCATGCTTACATTTAATGTTGAAAATTAAGCAATTTCTTCCTGACGGCGTGATGATAATCAGTTCCCATCAAATTCCCACAAACACCTGTAAGATTTCAGACGGCAAAGAAGAGTTCAAAAGGCTGGAACAGGAACTCACCTGAGTTTGAGTCGGGGAAGGAAAGGTAGCAGATACTTGTTTTCTGAAAGAAAGCAGCAACAAGATTAGATTTAGATTTTGTCCTTTTCATCGCTTCATCACAGGTTGATTCACTTATCCACACTCCCGACAATGACACACAACAAACTGCAGGAGAGAAATCTCAGATCTTGTAGGATTCATTGAAGTCAGGTTAACTCACCTCTTTCTCAGACAGTTTAGAATGATGAGGATAAATGACCTGGAACACAAAGGAACAGAGTTACAACACAACACCAGCTCATCAAGCCACAAACTTTGTTTTGCACCTTTTGCTTCACCACCAAGTTGTTTAAACTTCAAACATCTTTTCTAACATTTATTTGTCTCTTCAGTCACAGTCACTGGATCGATACTTTCTCTAACTCCTCTCTGTCATTTTACTGCACTTGATCAAGATGGTTTGAAATCCCCAATTCTATAATAGAACAAATGTTTGAATTTTGTAATGACATATTTTGTCAAAACTTGTTACTGAATTGACTTCACGTACATTTCCGGGGTTATGCTATACGTCATTTATGTCAGGTCAGATTTATTTATACAGAACCAAACCTGTCATGTTCCAGAAGTTCTAATGTGTGTATATATTGTTAATATCAATATGAAATATATCTGGCTTCCTGTTGTGTTTTTCCAATTGCTTCTAAACAATCGTTTTTGTTTGTCTGGTCATGATACACCTGTGTATCGAATTTTGTGAAGATCGGTCAATGTGAACACGTTCCAGGGGTCTCGGGGGGCACAGTTGAGCCATTTTGCGACGCCCATGGAAAATTCCTCCAGAAAACGTAAATTTTCACCACTTTCTAACTTTCTGCAAATTTTTGTAAGAATTTGAGCATGTAAAAGCCCTCAAAAAGCAAAATTCATACTAATTATACAGTTTATAGCCATTCACACACACACATTCATACAGTGCATCTATGGGAACCATTTTGTCTATAAGGGGCAATCAGGGTTCATTATCTTGCTCAAGGACACTTCGGCATGCAGATGGGGAGGACGGGGATTGAACCGCCGACCTTCTGGTTAGAGGACGGCCGCTCTACCACCTCACTAAGGTGTCATAAAATGTTCTATTCTGCCATCAGTACCAAAAGTGGACAACTTGCTTTAAAGCCAAGGATTTAGAAGAGTCTATCTCCTCATTGTGGTTGTGGACAATGTAATGAAATGTAGAGGAACAAATGAGATCATGGAAAGAATTGACAGAAAATAAATCAGCAACACTTTTGGAAATCATGTGTGTGATGATTTAAGGTTCCAGTTTCTCAAATGTGATGATTTTCTCTTTACTTATTGTCGGGTTCATACACATTTTGACCAATGGATTTCCGTGACTTTTCAATAACTTTAAACCAAATTTCCATGACCAAACATTTTGTGAAATCTCGGTGTATACATGAAAAAGTGACAATTTAGTATTTAAGCTAACAATGAGAATTCAAAAGCATACAGTCTACCTTAAATTACACAAATGAATGAGACAATAGTTTGATTGAGGTCTTCGTCTGTTGTAACCCATCACATGTACTCTTCCCTTTGTAGCCAAGCTTGGTTAAATCTACACTTACCTGGCATAGTGCTTTATCCCGCCTGTACCCCACCGAACTTTATAATTAGTACGAGAGCGGATGCCTGCTTATATTTTGAGGGTATTTCTTTTAAAAGCATATGAATTATTTCAAACTCAGCGTAAAATACAACTGGCTTTTAGTCAAGGATTTAGAAGAGTCTATCTCGTCATTGTGGTTGTGGACAATGTAATGAAATGTAGAGTAACAAATGAGATTATTGGACGATTGACAGAAAATAAATCAGCAACACTTTTGGTAATCATGCGTGTGATGATTTAAGGTTCCAGTTTCTCAAATGTGATGATTTTCTCTTTACTTACTCTCAGGGTTCATACACATTTTGACCAATGGATTTCCGTGACTTTTCAATAACTTTAAACCAAATTTCCATGACCAAACATTTTGTGAAATCTCGATGTATACATGAAAAAGTGACAATTTAGTATTTAAGCCAACAATGAGAATTCAAAAGCATACAGTCTACCTTAAATTACACAAATGAATGAGAGACAATAGTTTGATTGAGGTCTTTGTCTGTTGTAACCCATGACATGTACTTTTCCCTTTGTAGCCAAGCTTGGTTAAATCTACACTTCCCTGGCATAGTGCTTTATCCCGCCTGCTTCCCCACCGGACTTTTCAATTGCCTGCTTATATTTTGAGCGTATTTCTTTTAAAAGCAAATGAGTTATTTAAAACTCAGCGTAAATTAACATGAAAATATATGATATAATATTAATATTATGATATATTTAGTCACATATTTACCTTTAATGCAATTATTATGAACCATTAAGTGTCATATATACTTTAACTGTCATTATTTTGTTATACTGAATCATATATTTACTTCAACTTTCAATATTAGGAACCATTAAGTCTCGTATTTACGTTTAATGTCATTCCAATGGTATACTAAATCATATATTTACTTTGAATGTCATTATTATGATATATTTAGTCACATATTTACCTTTAATGCAGTTATTATGAACCATTAAGTGTCATATATACTTTAACTGTCATTATTTTGATATAGTGAATCATATATTTACTTCAACTTTTAATATTAGGAACCATTAAGTCTCGTATTTACGTTTAATGTCATTCCAATGGTATACTAAATAATATATTTACTTTGAATGTCAATATTATGATATATTTAGTCTCACATTTACTTTAACTGTCATTATTTTGATATAGTGAATCATATATTCACTTCAACTTTCAATAGTAGGAACCATTAAGTCTAGAATTTACGTTTAATGTCATTCCTATGGTGTACTAAATCATATATTTAAATGAGTTATTTAAAACTCAGCGTAAATGAACAACATGAAAATATGAATACAACAAATTTCCATGAATTCTCCAAAACTTTTGGGATTTTATTTGTTTCAAGCACTTTTCCAGGCCTGGAAATAAACATTTTACAATTCCATGACTTTTCCAGGTTTTTCATGAACGTACTCTGCCACGAACTGAATGTTTCTCTGGGTTTATCGCACATATTTGTCCCTTTTATAGTTATTAATGTTTGTATTGTATTTCTCACTTGTTCATTCCATTCCCTTTTGGCTGCTGCAACACGTTGCCCCCCCCTCAGTGCGACTGATAAGAGAACACCTGATCTGATAAGTGGATAAAGTGAAGCGAACGGATCCTCCCGAGAGTTTAAAGACAGGTCGTTGTGCGTCACCTTGTTAACCACAGGCAGTGTGTTGTTAAGGAGGTTACCGCACAATGTCTGCAGTCACACATCGCGTGAGGGCAACAGGTGTTTGTTGTCATTGAAGAGGAAACGCACACAAGTTTTGGTCACATGGTTACATTAACTGTCTCATGTTTACTGTTAATGTGGTTATTTGTTTTGTGGTCATGGATGAATCCAACGAGGAGAAAACTCACTAGTTCAAATCCAAAGTTTAAGGCCTCAGTGAGTGAGTGTGTGTGTGTGTGTGTGTGTGTGTGTGTGTGTGTGTGTGTGTGTGTGTGTGTGTGTGTGTGTGTGTGTGTGTGTGTCTCTAGGGAAGAGTTTGGGTCAAATCCCTAAAGGTGATGTTGTGGCTGCTGTTAACAGAATAACTCCAGGAATGGAAACACACACACACACACAACCACACACAACCACACACAACCACACACAAATCCCAAAACTTAAGGCCTCTGTGTGTCTGTGTGAGAGAGAATGGAAACCCACAAACTCAAACACACAGACACCCACAACCATACACAAATCCCAAAGTTTAAGGCCTCAGTGTGTGTGTGTGTGTGTGTGTGTGTGTGTGTGTGTCTGGGAAAGTTTGGGTCAATCAGTAAAGGTGATGTTGTGGCTGCTGTTAGCAGAATAACTCCAGGAATGGAAACACACACACACACACAACCATACACAAATCCCAAAGTTTAAGGCCTCTGTGTGTGTGTGTGTGTGTGTGTGTGTGTGTGTGTGTGTGTGTGTGTGTGTGTGTGTGTATAAGTTTGGGTCAAATCAGTAAAGGTGATGTTGTGGCTGCTGTTAACAGAATAACTCCAGGAGTGGAAACAAACACCGATAACCACACACACACACACACAAAAACAAACACCCACAACCACACACACACACACACACACACACACACAAACAAACACCCACAACCACACACACAGACAGACAGACAGACAGACAGACAGACACACTATTCTTAAACAATGTCATAGCATTCGTGTGTCTCCGTCTATGTTCTCAGCCAAAGACTAACACAACCACCACACACAGCTGCATGAGATGTTTGTGTGGTGTAGCGTCCAGGAACTAGTCTGATCCGGGGACAGTCTATGAGCCGGTCCTCACCTCCACCGCCTGGCCCAGCTCCAGGTCGAAGCCCACCACGCAGAGGCAGTGCAGCCAGGTGGAGAAGCGGTCCCACGGCAGCAGGAGGGTGGTCTGTGCCCCCGGCTCCTCGTCCCCTCCGGGCCCGGCGGGCAGCGGCATCTCCTCGGCCGGGGAGATGCCGCTAGCGTCCTGGTCCTCCTGGTCCTCCGGATCCTCGACCTGCTCCCCCAGCTCCTCCGGGCCTTGCAGGTCCATGGCTACCCGGGTTAGGTGGACGGGTTTACGGGCGGTTCCGGTTCGTGTCCCCGCGGGAAGCGACAGGAGAAGCGGACACAAGCTGCAGCCGCTCGGCTACAAGTTAGCATCGGGTTAGCATAGCAGCAGGAGCGTGCCTAGGCGACGTGCTGACGTCACGCAGAGGAACGGGCGACGTCAGTGCGTAAGGTCGTGCCTGATGAGTCAGAGGAGTCTGAGGGAAGCTGGAGACAGAAAAGTGATGAATGAACAGAGGAAATACTCATAGTACGTTAAAATGATGATATAACTAATCAGAAAATAACTTTTACTGTCAATATTATGAATCATTAAGTCTCGTATTTACTTTTAATGTCATTCCAATGGTGTACTAAATCATATATTTACTTTGAATGTCAATATTATGATATATTTAGTCACACATTTACCTTTAATGCGGTTATTATGAATCATTTAGTCTCATATATACTTTAACTTTCATTATTTTGATATAGTGAATCATATATTTACTTTAACTTTTAATATTAGGAACCATTCAGTCTCGTATTTACTTTTAATGTCATTCCTACAGTATACTAAATAATATATTTACTTTGAATGTCAATATTATGATATATTTAGTCTCACATTTACTTTAACTGTCATTATTTTGATATACTGAATCATATATTCACTTCAACTTTCAATATTAGGAACCATTAAGTCTAGAATTTACGTTTAATGTCATTCCTATGGTATACTAAATCATATATTTACTTTGAATGTCAATATTATGATATATTTAGTCACATATTTACCTTTAATGCAATTATTATGAACCATTAAGTGTCATATATACTTTAACTGTCATTATTTTGATATACTGAATCATATATTTACTTCAACTTTTAATATTAGGAACCATTCAGTCTCGTATTTACTTTTAATGTCATTCCTACGGTATACTAAATAATATATTTACTTTGAATGTCAATATTATGATATATTTAGTCTCACATTTACTTTAACTGTCATTATTTTGATATACTGAATCATATATTCACTTCAACTTTCAATATTAGGAACCATTAAGTCTCGAATTTACGTTTAATGTCATTCCTATGGTATACTAAATCATATATTTACTTTGAATGTCAATATTATGATATATTTAGTCACATATTTACCTTTAATGCAATTATTATGAACTATTAAGTCTCACATTTACTTTAACTGTCATTATTTTGATATACTGAATCATATAATTACTTTAGCTTTTAATATTAGGAACCATTCAGTCACGAATTTACTTTTAATGTCATTCCTTTGGCAAACTTAAACATATATTTACTTTGAATGTCAATATTATGATATATTTAGTCACATATTTACCTTTAATGCAATTATTATGAACTATTAAGTCTCACATTTACTTTAACTGTCATTACTATGATATACTGAATCATATATTTACTTTGAATGTCAATTTTATGATATATTAAGTCACATATCAACCCTAACTGTCATTTTCATGATATCAATTTTTTACACACTTGCTGCCCTTTTTAGGTGACATCAAAATGTTTCAATCTTTATCTAAACTTTGAATTATTCTCAATTTATAAAGTGATTTGGAATTTATACTTATTCCATTCTGCTGGATCTGATCTCCCTCTCATCATCAACTCTGAGTAAAAATTGCAACACTAAATTAATTACTTTTTTAATTGCAGCCCAGCTCTTCGTCTGAGTCAGGAACAAGTCAGTAAATCAGCTTTATCTAAATCCATTAATAGGTCCATTACTGAGCAAGCAGATGGATGAAACAGAGTGGGGGTGCTCACAGACAGCAGGGGTTCATCCACTGTTTGCCCAAGTTGTGACACAAATCCACCTTATTAGAGATAAGCAGATAAAAAAGAAACACTGCTCACGTCCCCTGAGTGTAGAAATCCATCACATCTATTTATATAAATCAAACTTATACATGGACAGTTAATAAAACTGTATTACAGCTACTACTTAAGTAATTCCATATATTATATTTACTTGTTTTGTTTTATACCATGGTCTCAAAGGAAAAAAAAAAATCATTTCGAGCTGAATAATTCACATTGCAGAACAAAGAGTAAATTTATATAAAATAATTTATGCAGAAATCTATACATACTAAACCAATAAACTAAGACACGATTCTAAATTGTCTGCGTCTGACGATCATATGATCCTCAGCTGGAGATGCCAATTGTCTTTGGAAAAGTAGACTTCCATTCTTTTATAAGCAGTTTTAGAACTTTTCATCATATTGATCAAAATGATTAAATAAATATGAAATCCAACGAAGTCACATTTTTCATTTAACCCTATAAAGACTTGATACCTTTCATTGCTGAACAAATAATAGTGAAATACAATCCAGGTGAAATGTAAAGTGAACTGCAGCATCTTATAGAATTACTGAAAAGTGTTAAGTGGGTCAAACTGGGCTAAGAAGCTCAACACAGTATGTTGTTAAATCTTAAATAAAAGTCAGATTGTTAGCACGGTGACAGCTGGTCCCTGGTTGGATCTGAAGGGCTGAGCCGGGCTGCAGGGACTATCGTATATAATATACAATATCTTCAGAAATAAATGGAAATGTATCAAATTTATATCATCGGGATCTTTTAATTGGAGGTCCAAAGTAATTTAACAAAGAAAATTCAACTTGCGTATTGTATTTTCAAAGAAGAAACAAGAAAAAACATCATGTGCAGCAATAACGGCACCCTCTTTAATATTTGGTTGCACATCCTTTGGCAGTGATGACAGCCTCCAAACGTTTCCTGTATCTATCAATAAGCTTCTTGCACTTCTCAGCTGGTATTTTCTCCCTCTCTTCCTTTGCAATTTGTTCAAGCTCTTGAACGTTTGCAGGGTTCTTTTCCCCAATAGCAGATTTCTGCTCACCCCAAAGATTTTCAATGAAAATTATTTCATGATTCCTGATTTACAGTTCAATCTTTGGCAAAATTCTTAATAACATTACGCACTGTCGAAACAGGGATACCAAGGTCTTTGGAGAAGGCCTTGTACCCTTTGGAGGTCTTGTGTATGCTAATAATAGCCCTTCTGATGTCCTCACCATTGTGACAAATGAACAGGGAATAACAGGTGGCTTTTTAAAACACTGAAGTCATCACTCATTGGCTAATTCATGTCACATGGGCACAGACAATTTATCACAGGTGATTCTCATTTGTGATTTACCACAGGTGAGTCATAATGTGTTTCCATACTGATTTACAGCAAAGGGTGCCAATATCAGTGACACAGTAAGCTTTAAGTCCCCTCCCCTCCCCCCCCCCATTGTTTATGGTTTTAAATTGTTGTTTATCATTTGCTCTTTTGTGTCAAACACAAATTCTCTATAGAAAAAAGTTGTTTCACTTGATTAATGATTTTCAGGAGATCTTCCACATTATGTACTTCTTGGGTGCCAATAATGGTGAACAGGACTGTACCATGAATATATCCCCCGGACCTAAACCTGAGCCATTTCCAGTAAAACTCGTGAGACTTTGTGATCCTGATAGAAAGCCTGACACACAGTCTGCGTCAGTCCCTCAGTCCTTGTCTCGTCCTTCACTCTGGTATGTTTGGATCAGGCTGATAATCAGTTTGATCCTGAAGTGAAGCCTGCTTCAACCTGCAGGCTTCTCATTCCTGCAGGACCACATGGGAAAGGCTTGCACACGGCACAGAGAGATCCACTTCAATTGTGGGAACAGTTTCCCGAATGGGGGTGCTACAGAAGCCATCTGGATCCTGAAACTTCCTTTTGTGTAAAAACAGTATCATGAGGTGCAGCTGTTGCCTCCGCCAAGAGGTTATGTTTTCACACCTGTCCGCTTGTTTCTAGGCAAGATTACACAAAAACACCAGCCATAGGGTATATTTACATATTATTATATAGATATTTAGAGGACTGATGTGAGTGCAATTTGGTGCAGATCCAAATAAAAATACAGATCTAGACGATTTAAATATGTTGTCATGAGTGCCATTCTCGTTCCCAATGTCACCATCAATCAATGAATAAAGAGCTAAACTCTAAGAAAACCTTATATCCCGTCTTCTGCTAATTTAGACTGGTCAGCACCTAAATGTTATAATTATTATTTTATCCCCTTCACAACCTTACAACATATAAGCATCCCAATTGGAAAAAATGTTGGACAGATGAACAAAATAAAAAATATCAATGTTTAATCGTGAATGATTTCAGGTGCAGCCCTGTTTTTGCCTCCCCTACTTTATTATTCTATTGTCTGGTGCAGCATTGATTTGGTCTCAGCTGTCAGTCCACTGGAACATGGGAGGTGGGGGGGGGGGGTCTTTTTCTGAAGTCATAAGCAGAATATGATCTCCTCACACGTCACCCAACCCCACCCTGCTGTCCCAGTCCATAAACCAAGTCACCTGCATACAAAAACGTATGCACTGTGGGTTAAACTCATGGTTTCAGTGGTGTATTATGAATGTGGTCTAATGAAAAGTAATGTTAATTATTTATCCGTATAGTCCAAATACCACATTTTGATCTTAAACATTCCTTGTTTAGATCTATGGCTGAATGCATAGTTTACTGTGGAACTCAATGTGCTACAGGAAAATAACTCCCCCCCCAGATAAAATCATTTGACTGACCACAATGAAAATACACAGGGTAAAAGATATTAGATTTAAATGTTGACTTAATAAATCAAAACTATGAGTCACAATTTCAACAAGGCCTAGATGAGCTACTGCCCTAATTTCATCAGGAAACACCCTCAGGTGTTTTTGCTGAATCATTTCAGTTTACATTATGTGATTCATTGAATATTCAATGAAAATTTGCACCATCGAACTACAATAAGAACATTCATCGTATTCTTGTCTTCTAGAGATTTCATATTGTTTATGTTTGTTGTAAAGTTTGTTTTATTGATTGCAGAGTCTCGAGTAATTAATTAAAAAAACTTGGAATAGGTCGAATGATTCCATCTTAAAAGAACTATCAGACTGTAACTAAAGACTTTTTGAATTATTTATAAACTCTCATACCTCTGCCAAGGAGATTATGTTTAGTTTGACAATGTATATGTCTGACATTTAAAGACAATAACGTTATTTATTCATCCGTTATTTAGATTTATTAAATAATAATAGTTTATTTTAGCTGATATTATTGGAGGCCACTTGGTAGCAATGTAGGAAGATGAGGAGATTATGCTTAATTCCACTTTGTAGGTGGAGGACAGCAACAGAACATTATTGATCACAGGTTAGGTTTTACTTTCTTTTCTTTAATCATTTATTGATTCTTTTGTGTATGAAATGTAAGGAAATACTGGGAAAATGTCCTCATTATACCCTGAAACTAAAACAATATTCACATCGGCAATTTTCCTGACCAAGGTCAAAACCCTGAGGATGACATAAACTATTAAGATTCAAGAATTTGTATTGTTATTCCGAAACATGAGGAAAAATCAGAATTAACTAAATTAAGTACTGAGGTCCTGGTAAATAGCAATGAAATAGAAACACTAGAATCTAAACAATAAGCAGAAGCAGCAAATAAATACAATGAAATAAAAAATATAGAATCTCAAAAATTTACCCGAGGATAAAAAAGAAGAAGCTATGGAGTATAAATTGGGTTTAGGCTAATAAAACTGACTGTAGGGGCTTTTTAAAAAACATTTTCAAGTCTCAGCTGTGCAAAATGCATCTGTCTGTGCAATAAAAACGACTCATGTGCAATTTCCTTCACTGTAAATATCCTCACACTGCATATATTTCCTCCTTCGTCTTTACACTGTATAAATTGGGTTAATTATTACATTCATATGCTTCTTCATATGTTTTATATTCCTTACACTTACTTGCTGATGTCCTTTGACTCTTGCTGCTGTAACACTGTGAATTCTGCCCTTGTGGAACTAATAGATAGATAGATAGATAGATAGATAGAGTACTTTATTCATCCCTGAAGGGAAATTAAGTTGTCATAGCAGCCGGTATATTTGAATACAATAAAATACAATACAATACAATAGAATAAAATTAAAAATATTGAGGTAGAAAGAATAAAAAACAGAAGCACAAGATAAAATACAATAAAATAGGTAGATAAGGTGCAGTGTCAAGATGATGGTAATACTGATGATATGATGGTAATGGTATTGTTAGAATACAATAAAATAGATAGATAAGGTGCATTGGCAAGATGATGGTAAAAAGTACTGATTGATATGATGGTAATGGTATTGTTAGACAGTATATAAAAATAGTACAGTATATATAGTATATAATATAACATAATATATATTTATATATGATAGTAATTATACCAATATAAAAGCAGTATATGGTAATAATGGCAGCAACAGTATATATAATAGTAATGGTGGTATAATAATAGTAATTATAACATGTAACAAGTACACATGTATAAATATGTGTATATAGACTTACGTAAACAAGAATATACAGAGAGTATGATATGATATATAGTAGAAGTATGAATATGAATATAAGTATTTGACTATACAATAGGTAATATAATATACTAAGAGTCTAAGAATATGTAGACAGAGTGTGCAAAAGACAATATTATTGTATAAAATGATATATAATATCAATATGGTTTATATTAACACATATCACATATGATGTGAAGTAAGTGTATATGGAGCGGTTGTACAGGTACACAGTGCAAGGAGACAGGTTAAGTGCAGTTCTGTGATGGTGGCTCTGACAGAGGTAGAGGAGTTGAACAGTCTTATTGCAGTTGGGAGGAACGATTTCCTGTATCGTTCCTAATACAGGATTTATTATCTTATTACAACATTGTGCACAGGGGCCCTCAGGGTTGATTTTGACTTATGATGTATTTGTTTACCACTTTTATTATTATTATCATAACAACACAGTAGAACCGAGTCCCCCCCCCCAGCAGCTACAAAGCGTAGTGATGTAAGCAGCGAGTGGAAGTGAGCGGGTCCGTGAACGCACCACGCCTGTCTGCTCTCTAGTTACTCTATGGCGGGGCCGTGAACGCACCACGCCTGTCTGCTCTCTAGTTACACGATGGCGGCCCGGACTTGCGGAGGAGGACAACTTCTCACAGATTCCTCCCAGAAAACTGAAGCCAGGCGCCGGGTCTAATCCCGAACCGCCTCGGGGGAGACACGACCGGGACCGAGGTTAGACGACGACGGCTCGACCCAGGCTCTTTTTGTCCGCCCACCCCCCCCCCCACTGTCCTGGATGGTCGTCCTGCTGTGATGCGTGAGGAGCCGCAGCGGAGAAACTCCCCTGATTTGTCCGCGTCTACTGTCAGTTAGCCGGCTAGCTGCAAGCTAACTCGCCCGCTCCGCGCTACCGGGGGTCCTAGTAGCCGCGAACCCACCGGGGGCTACCGCAAACTGTTCCACCGGCTCCGGGGGACACGGGGCATGGCCTTGCGCCTCCAGCCGGCCAGCGAACCGCTCGACACGGCACAGGAGAACGCGTTCAAGGACCCGGACCATAAGTTTGTCAGCACTCGTTAGCCTAGCTTAGCTTAGCCTAGCCTAGCTTAGCTCGCCTGGTACAACCGCCAGGTAACCGTTGGCCGGCCGCTAGCGCTTCGCCTGTCCACTAGCGAGCTAGCCAATTAGCATTTTTTCTGTGGAACCTGCTAATCCCTCCGGTTCATCCCGGCTCTGCTTCCACCTGATCCAGGCCGAGCCTCAGCCAGTGTGTGTCGGTCAGCGGAGCCTCTTATTGACACGCTACTGTTTAAAAACACTCGTGGTTGTGTTGACTGGTGGAAGTCCTTTGCTAGGTGTGTGTGTGTTTGTGTGTGCTAGCGGGCTTGTAGGTGTTCTCCGGGAGGGAGTGGTAGCTAGCTAACAGCCCCTGGATCCGGGTCATGACAGGCGGGACACGAGGACCACAGAGGACCCTTTCCTGAGCCCTTCACCCCGATCCCCGCGGAGCTCGTCCCCGGGGTGTGAGAGCTCCTGGTCCGCCTGCTGCAAGACGAGACTCGACCCAGCTCCATAACGCGCCCTACTCCCCCCCCCCCCCCACCTTGCTACTGACAGACACCAGGGTGAGTTCACTGCACTGATTGGGCTTTGGAGTCAGTAGTGTCCATTAAGTGGTGTCCATTAAGCTGCTGCTGGTGGTGTCTCTGGAGGGGACAGAAGACCGAGTCCCCACCCGGCTTCCGTCTCCTGCCCCAGTGCTGGAGGACTTTGATGGACGTGGAAGGCTGCTTGCCAGACTGCCAGTGCTATACTCAGTCATGCATGTCTTGACACATGGCACCCTGGTCTGTACATAGTGCCTGCTGCCGGAGTTAAGTGTCGTTATGTAGCTTTGCTGGACAGTGAGTGAAGGGAATGTCTTGTCTCTTTTATACCTGTTGGTTTGTTTTTTTATTTTCACTTTCCCCAAACACACACACGAGCTTCGTCGCAAACCGTGGGAAAGCAGTGCAGCCCGGACCGAGCCCAGGGGACAATGTCTCTTAGCTAGTGCCTGGAAGCTTAAAGGACTAACAGCTCTGCTCTACACACACAGAGTATATCGTAGATTATTCTTTTGGGGGATTGCAACACACGCCTGCCACTCTGGATCAAGAAAACGGGACCCTCGTGTCCGGGTGGAGTAATACTCTCAAGCCAAAGTCAATGCCTTCGGCGCTGGCCGTGTTCACCTGCCGACCCAACTCGCATCCCTTCCAGGAGCGGCATGTGTACCTGGAGGAGCCGGTCAAGATCGGCAGGTCGGTGGCTCGGTGTCGGCCGGCCCAGAACAACGCCACCTTCGACTGCAAGGTGCTGTCCAGGAATCATGCCCTTGTTTGGTTCGACCACAAGACCGGCAAGGTAAGAGAAGAGGCTGATGACGAGCTGAATACTGTTGTGTCCCCCACAGGTTTGGCTTTCAGGTGGAAAGCTACACACAGTTTCCCTCTAGAAATGTTTTGTCTTTCAATGAAAAGTCAGAATCAAGTACTTGTCCAATAGGAAATCCTTTTATATCTGCTTTCAGACATGCACTAATCTGTAGAGATGATACTGAGTGGCTGTGTGTGTGTGAACACGTGTTACTTCCTGCCTCCTGCTTGTGGCTCCACCCCTTACCTTAACGCTCCTGTAGTCAACTCGTCTGACCAGAGAATCTTCCTGCTGCGTTCGTCGTGAAAGTCAAAATCTGAACAAAAGTCTGGACACCATTGTGTGGTCATTTTTTTCAGGGAGTTTATGTCTGAAAGCAGCTCGTGACGCCTCTCAGACTTCACTACAACCACCTGTCGAGCACCAGGGCCGTCCCAAGCACAGACATGTTCCTTTACACGATTACACCCTGGAGCAAAAACTTTCTCCCGAGTGTGAACTCTGGTCAGACCTGAACAGTTTCACTCGGTGTGTTCACATTATGCACGTTTTAAAAGGGAAATCTAAATCTGTTGCTTTTCTCTACATATATCCACCACTACTGGGGGGAAAGGAGCATGTAATCCCAGTTGAGCACAGGAAATGTTTCTAGAACTCCAGGGACCATGTGTAGAAAGGCGCAGATGCTGTTCCTCAAGCTAGAAAAGCTGAACCAGAGCAGAGGAAATAAAGCCTGGATCAGTTCTGGATTTATGTTGCACCTCGGCCAAAACATCTATCCTACACGAGCACAGTGTTCCAAAAAGCCTGCCCAATTAACAAGCAACACGTGAGTCATGTGACATCCAAGTACAAACACGAATGAATGGCTCTTCTCAGCCAAGTCACCGTAAACAGAAACGTTCAATACCTGTAGCTCTTCACAACTTGTTGAGGTCACAATCCCGGCCCCTTGTTTACTGTTTCCACTTTACTTTAACAGCCTTAAAGGTTCGGATGCATGTCCTAATACATACGAGCAGTTCCACAAGCAGCTTGTGTCTGTTTTCACAGATTTTAAAAGCCCACAAAGAGTAACTTAAATTTGACTGTTTTGTTATTTGTCTAACTTGACCTGTCATCTTCATTTCACTAATGACTTGAAGACAAAGAACACTCAAGGACAAACAGCTGTGCACTAAATAAAGAAGATTATACAAAAAATAATCAAAGCCGAACAAATGGAGAAAAAGCTGCCGAGTCGCTGCCACCAACTGATCTTAAGACGTTTGTTTCATAATTGAAAATAAATAGGTTATCTCTGTCAGGAATAGTGTGAGTGTTAAAACTATTATTTTATCTAAGTGACCAAAGACACCAGAGCAAGTATTGTCACAGAATCATTTTCCATCCAGACAGATGCATAGTTCTGTACTTGAGATGATTATAGTGTTCCTAATGATAATGGAATACAAATCTAAAAGTATTGATACATACACTGA
Organism: Limanda limanda; assembly: GCF_963576545.1. Classification (NCBI taxonomy): domain Eukaryota; kingdom Metazoa; phylum Chordata; class Actinopteri; order Pleuronectiformes; family Pleuronectidae; genus Limanda; species Limanda limanda. The sequence continues at coordinate 27,091,849 of NC_083639.1, forward strand.
AACAACTTTATTTTTACTATTGTTATTATTTATTATCACTCGCACACAGGGACATACACAGTGTCCACTTTCAGACAGCCAACATCTGTCATGAATACAGAAGAGTCTTGTATAAGAGTCAGTCGTGTTTCTCCTGCTGGAACATTTTTTACAACCAAATAGAAGATTGTCATATTATAATTGAAAAAATACTGTTGGTTGGTGACCTAACTACAGCTTGTGTTGAATGTGCCAAACTGGTAAACAGCAGCACAACAACATGCTCTGTGCTGCGTCTCTACAGGAATAAATAACACTGAAAGCTTCAGTTTACATTATTGACGAGACATTTTCTCCCCCCCATTCCAAAGTCCCCACATCATGCACTGAGCTAAAAGTGAACTCGCTTGGCATTCAAACTGTTGCCCCGGTCACAGCTACTTTCTTGTTGCGTGATCTGCAAAACCAGACATTTCAACTGCACTTCAGACTTAGTCCTGGTAGATTGGCTGAAAAGTGTCTGCAGCTCTGTCACCGCCTTCCACCACGTTTTCATCGATGCCATACCAGTGTGATGGCCTGGCAGTATTTATCATCACAAAGTATGAAAGGCAAACTAATTGTTGAGAACCCGGAAAGGAATGAGGTAATGCTTCATTCCTGTCTGGGATTTAAACAACATAACAGTGTATGTTTCCATTGAGGAGCGGACGAGACTTGGTTTTAGTCTTAACTTGACCTAATCCCTGACTGGGAAATCAAACTGTTATTTGATTAAATGGATCTAAATGCTGAAGCAGGCACATCAGGCTGTAGCATCTGCCTGTAGTTTCACTGTAGAACAGGTTGAACAGGCGGAGACAGCCGCACACTAACCCGCTGTGTGGTATGCAGTGTGTGTCTGTGTGTGTGTGCATGTGTGAGGTCACAGCATAAGCTATTTATAATGACATCAGTGGCGTCATCCTTTCCTCTCTTCAGGGATAAATGGACACACACATGGCTTGACCAACATGCACAAACACACCAACACACACTTATTGGCACTTATGATCCACCAGTGTTTTGAACTGGATTAAAGAGAGGATCAACCCTTGTTATTGATTCATCACTGAGGATTGTATGGCTGTGCTGGTTCTTCTGTGAACTGATTAACTTCAGTCAGTTTACTCTCAGTTGAACGACTCCGGTCACTGACTGGCTCTGAGTGTGTGTCAGCGGTGAATGATTCACAATAGACACTGAATGCTCCTTGATTCAGTCTAGTTAAGCCTCTTCTAACGTGTGTACATTTCACTGTCAAATTGTTGTGAATTTAAAGCCACATCAAATATGGTCACGATTTGTGTTCAGAGTTAATAAATTTGAACACATGGCAAGTGCATACAAATACATACACTGCATTCAAACTACAACCAGACTCTAAACACTAGTCATTCTTACACACACCCTCTGACACACACACACTTCAAACACACAGACCTGTGTTGCCTAACCAATACCTCAGGAGTTCCTCTTGCAGTACGACTTGTGTCACGTGAGTCTGCAGTTTGAATTTGGTCTAAACCGACCAACAGTTTCACTCTGCGCAGGTATAGTTGTGAAGGAGTTTCCTGTAAGTTTGTCTCTGTGCTAATTTGAGAAGGAGAGCTTGCTGAGAGGAATACCCCCCCTCACCCCAGGAACAAAACGTAGAACACTATCAAATTGAATTGTGAACTGCACATGGCACTGCCTTTCTGGTGGCGTTGGTGCTTAGAAAGTTGAAACTCTTCACCTCCATCTTGAGAGATAGGGGCGCACTGGAGTGCAACAGGTGGGATTCTTCGCGTCCCGTGATTGATGAACCAATCAGTCGGCTCAGTGATCCGGCAGATTGCTCTGTTGTTGATGGTCTTCTGCACAACAGAGCAGTTCTGCTGTGAGACTGCGAGCGACTCCAAAGACCCCTCACTCTTTCCCTCTGACCGACAGCAGAATTGTGTTTTTCAGATTACTGCTACTTTCATTTCTCTGACTCCTCTTAAAGGGACTCTTACCTTTGTTGCATTTGAGAATTACAGCACATTCAAATCATCCCGCCTTCCTCCAATGCCCCACCCCCTCGTTCCCAGCCGCGGTGTTTTTTTGAAGAAACTTTATTTACAAGCAGACTTACAAGCTACTGCCTCCGCGCACGCACGTGAGTTTTTGTTTACCAAAGCAATGGATTCGGTAAGTTATATACATTTACATTCACATGCCTTGATGACGCGGGCCCGAATGCGCCACAAGAAGCAGACGGAAAACCTGCATGTCCATGCAGCAAACAGACAGGTCTGTCGGCCAATAAGGTCCTTCGGTCCGAAGAATTTTATTGGTTGAAGTTTTCACTAAATATTATGAGAGTGAAATAATTGTTTGTTTTTACTCCTGGTGGGTCTGTCTTGCATTTTAGAGTGTCATTACCTTATTAATACCAATTTAACCTTATCCAAAAAAAGTGTAAAAATGCAACAAAGGTAAGAGTCCCTTTAAAGGGAATGTTCACCGAAAAAATGAAGGAGGATTGAGACCTTCTGATGTCATGACCTCCAGCTGGGACCTCTGCGTTGACACTGACTCCTGTGAACGAAGGATGAGCTAATTGACATGAGCCCAGCTGGTGGGATGGATATCTGAAGGGCTCTGTTCTTGTTTAAGCAGCAGCCATCATCACAGGACGGTCAGATCGGATCAGACAAGTAGTTTCTCTGACAGTCAAATGAGAAGTCAGTGCTGTGTCATCCACGGTTGTGTAATCTTTCCTTCCTCTGTAGCTTTGTAAAGATGGAAAGATGATTAGTGATACTGATGCATGGTATTTAGAATAGTTTTAGCAGAGGAGACGTCATCGCTGGATTGTTTCCATTTATAGTTCTTTGTGTTTATCATCACTGCTACAGCAGCAGTTTGTCAAGCGCAGCTGAAGTTTGTTTACATTCCATGATAACAAGACAAAAACTACAGTTCTTTTATGGTATGGACCGCAGCCTGTATAGAAAGACGGACGATACGAGCGCTCCTCTAAAGTGAAACCAAAGCACCTTGATCTCTACCTGCAGTATAGGTCATAAACCGGCCTCCTCCATGAAGGTGGATTGGACAAGGAAGTTCTTATCATACTGATTTATGTTCAAGATGGGTTTTAATTCGTTTTTTGATATGATGAAAATGGTGTGAAACTGTCTGATGATTGGTCACGTGTGTGTATCAGTGGGACTTCAGGTTTGCAGCTCCTGTCCTGGATCTGAACTGCACAGTCTCTGAACTGAAAATTAGGGATACTTTGGCTTTCTTTCTGGATCGTGGCAGGAAGTGGAGATGCGTCCATTTTTCTATACAGTCAGTGGCACAGACCATCTGTAACCCTGACAATCTGCAGATAGACCTGTATAGAAGCACCGGTTAAGTAGAAAAACAAAGAAGAAGACATTAAAATTGCATTTAAAATACAAATATTACAAACAAAAGTACATTGTTATAACATTGGGAGTGAAAAATTCTCCCTCTACATTTAATAAGCTATCTAAGAATCGTCCTTGGACTCGAGACAGGGCAGTTATGTGACTAAACCAAGCAGCCTGTCAGTACGCCACTCAGAAACCTCTTAACGGCCTGTCAGTCACTTGGTCATGTGCTCAGGCAGATACGCAGCAGATTAGAGCAGATTTAGGTCTCGGTAATACAGCGGTATCACTTGGATTTATCCAGCCAGTCATGTATTCATCCCCTGAGTGTTTACACAGTTGACCGGATCAGGCCAGGTTTATCCTTCCAGCAGACATAGTTGTAACATGTGAGAACTATGTAACTCCAAACACGCAGCTCTGACACTGAACGTGAAGAAGTCAGAAGAATTATCTGATTAAAGCTTCTCTTCAAATTCCGTTTAGCTAAAGAATTTTGCTGATTTTAATTTGCTCCATACTTTAATTTGTGAAATGTCCTCCTTGTTATTTTGGTACCGGGTTAGCGAGTGTACATACTGCTGCATCAGTGCTGCTGTGTTATAATGTAGGAGCTAAATTTGTCTTCCTCTCTTTTCACTGCTGGCGACCAGGCACTCTGCTGTATATCTCCATGCAATGCAGTACTTCACATCCACATTCGCAGCATTTCTCTTTAGTTCAGCATCAAGTTTGGTTTGCGCTCTGTGCAGGAATTAGAATTGAGAAGTGAAAAGAATGCAGGGGAAACCCAGACTGTAATTGTAGTTTGAAAGAATGGTTTATACTCTTTATCAATATGAAACCTCATGGCTGAAACAGGCGTAAATACCAGTCAGCAAGTAGAAGCCTGTAATGGGCTTCACTAAGGGATAAACCCTCCTTCCAGATAAATTCAACTTTGGCAAAGTTATCATTTTTCCACTTTATATAGTTTCCACAATTATTCATATACTTCGTTTATCTCTATGACTGTTTCGAACTTGTATAAATCTGAAAGAAACAAAACAAAATGACATAATGAGAATAAAACTGTTGCTCGTCTATTCTGAACTTTTCTAGATAATCTGACGATTGCAGAAGGAGTTTTCTTACGTGTTGAGTTTGAACGTTCTCACGGTGTCTTTGTGGGTTTTCTCAGGGTTTTCTCAGCCTCTGTCCGGCTCATCCCAAGTGTCACTTCTGAAACAGTGAATAGTATCTTGATAAAATCTTGAGATGACGTCCAATTGTTCGATGGTTTAAATGCAAACCTCCCATGTTCTCCTGCAGCAGGTCCTCGAATCATCTCATGCCAGAGCCAAGTTTTCTTGAATGTCCTTCAGATGCAGTTTTGCAGACCAGTCTTCAACTCACTGACGATGACCCCTGAATACTAATGTCCTCGTTTATCATACGCTGCAGTGTTAGCAGGTGCGTGACAACTTCAGGCTCTTCAAAAACATTTGAACGTACAGCTTCTCTGCGGAATCCACACAAGAGAAAAGCTACTTTCAGGGAGCCAGTGAGTTATTCACTTAGCTGGGGTGCTGTTTAAATACAGCATCATTCATCAGGCTTTAGTTGGTTTGTGTTTAGGACGAACAGAGAGCTACTCATCAGTCAACCAGCCAGCCGGGGAGAGCAGAGCTGACAGCAGAGCAGAGCTTCTGTCTGGTATCACTATTCCATGGCATCATAACACATGCCCACAAAGCCCAGGACACTGTAACTTTCTTTATGTCTGTGTGTGAAGGAATAAGACACTGTTGGTAAATCGCCGCAATCTAGGTAGTTGATAGGAAACGCTGGTGATGGTAATACTGCAGGAAGACATCAGCATGGAGTGGTGCAGGTGAACTAACGTCCTGAAGTTGAAGCACCAGTCGGTTCTGATGAAACGAGTCATCCTCAACCCTTCTTTAAACAGGAGTGCTGCTGCCCTTTGTTGGTTGTTGACCTGCCTGCTTGTCCACATTCTGTCTGTCCTTCAGTCGGAGAGACGTACGCCGCTGAACCAGAGACGGTGGAAAGGACTTAGCAAGGGAAGCACAGAAAAGTTGTCTTCCAGCAGTTGTTCGGCTGTGACAACTGGAGACTAAATGTGTTTTTGGGGTCGTAGCTTCGAGGAGAGGGCCAATAGGAGGGGGTGGGGTCTTGCTGGCTATTCTAGGATTACCAACCATAGCTTTAAAGAGATACCTTTTATTGAGAATGGGCTTTGAATCTTTTTGCCATTTTCATTTTTGCTTTTTATTTAATGTAAATGTATAATGTCATAAAATCTTCAAAAATGTCCAGCAAAGAAAAGAGGGTCGGGAATGGCTTTCAGACGTCTTGTTTTGTCCGTCCAACAATCCAAAACCACAAGATTACAAAGCTGGCAATCCAAATCCTCATATTACAGAAGCTGTATTCTAAAGTAGTTTTCATTTTTTGCTTTGTTTATTCCCTAAATGATTCTTCAATTATTTATATAGACCACTTAAAAATAGCCTGCGAAAATCTGTATCCGAAATGCGCATTCACCAGCGCACAACCTTTCAAGGAAACACACACACACACACACACACACTGTGCTGCAGCAATATTCTCACATGCAGACTCATAAACCCTCTTTCTGTTTGCCAGTGGCAGCAAAGCGCCTGTTTTGGAACGGGTGGCAGGAGTCCAGGCTTCAGTCAGCTGGCTCTCTGCTCCGACACACTCCAGGATCAACAAGCTCTGCTGCTCTCTCTCCATCTACAGCCTCGTTCAGACGTGCATCACAACCTGTGAATTCGCTGCCAGGTTTTATTTCATTACCCCCTGTTAAAAAAAAAGCCCTGCGAGTTATCACTGAGTAAAAGAAACGCACGGAGCACGAGAGAGCGAGATGGTTTCACGGTAACGAATGGTGAACAAATTCTGTCACTGGCGTGTTGCACTGCGCCGTATTTCAACACGTACATTAGACATAGCTTCATGCTCGGGCTGGTGGCGTGTGTGGAAGTTGCAAAATGTCATGTGAGGCCCTGCAGCAGCGTCCGAAATGGTTCCACTACGTTTTGAGCTGAATATGCCGTCCTGTCTTTACTTCAGAGTTTTCTCTACCGCTCTTCTACAGCTGCCGGGCCCTCGAGCATTTAGCTGCAAATGCAAGTTAAATTTGTGAATGTGAAAAATTGCTCGGGTGGATTTGTTAAGTGCCAACTCATCTGTTGTCTGGCCTGTGTGTTCTCTGCAAGCTGGTGTCGGTTAGGCCAAAAATCCCGTGTGAGGCCGAAGCTCCTCTCTGTCATCACTGTTCACTCCGGATGGGCTGTGACAGTTCTATCTTAATTTCTTTCGGAGTCTTTCGCATCAATTTCCGCTTTCCCACAGTTAATCTCATTCATGTCATACCAGTAATTATGTAGTTGATAGTTTTGAACCTTAGAACCTTCAGTACTTGTATAAACTAGCTCATGAAAAACAAGTTATTTCAATACAAATACAAAGTGATTAAATACAACGATATCTCTCCTCCAAAACTTATTGGATTTTCCCAGGAAGTAAAGTACAGGAGCTTTTCCAGGTGTGAAAGTATTTCCCGGCAAATTAGTGCGCTGATGTGGCAGAAGTACCACAGTTGCCATTCAGCGGTACGTGCATTTAATGTCGACCAAATTAATGCCTACTACCACAAGCTAAAAGCTAAACAAGCTGTGGGTTTAAAAAGCAAAAGCAGCATTGTATGCCCTGGTGGCCTAATGGCTCAGGTAAATACCACACAACCCCTTAATGGTACTGGTGTAGTGACCGATCAGCAATGTTCACAGAGGCAGGCTTCACCCACAGAGGAAGGTTTACTACTTCTGGTGGTAAAACTATCTCAGTTAAAATGAATTCAGACGCTGTTAGATCAAGTGTAAACGCTGGAAGAGGAGAATCTAGTTTGGAAATACATTGATGTCTCTATCTACCGGGATAATTAAAGGAGAGCTTGGTAGAGACAGTCAATAGAACAGAGTTAATAAAGCACATTTATCATACCAGTCATGACTTGCCTTCTTCACCATGACCAATTCATACATTAACAGTATACGGAGAAGGTCTGCCTCCAGTCCTGTGGTGTGACCACTTCTCTGACATCCAGCTCCACAAAGGAGCCTTTCATATTTGTGGAGCCGTTAATTATTAAAACAAATTTCATGGCTGCTTCTTTGTTTGTCCATTTAACTTTCCGCTTTATCTCCGGGGCTCAAGACTTCATATTGACACTTTCCCAGCAGTTTCTTGTTTCTAATGCAGCCCACACAACATAAAGTATGACCTAGTACCTGCTCTGCTGTTGTTGCTTCCATTTTGCTGCTGTGCTTATGCATTTCCTGCTATTTGTGATATTTAAAAATGTACTTTAAACCATTTACTCCAAATGTCATCATAAAAATAAGCTTTTCACCAGCTTCAAATTTAACAAAATGTAAACTAAACTAAACTTAGTTGGCATCTATAACCTTGTCACTTACGTTTGTCATTAATAATTCATCATTATGAGGTTTTTTAGAGACATATTATGCAAAATAATTTCATCATCTAATTTTACCCTAATCCAGTAATCCTCTTTTCCTATGTAAATTTTATGTGTGCAGGTAGAACCCAAGATAACCAAGCGAGAGAATCAGTTCAGAATGAAAAAACTTTATTTATTTTTGTTACATGGCCAGTAATAAATTAAACTAAAATAAACATATACAAAATGTATTGTTAAAAACAAGTAGTTCTGAGTGACTTGATTAACAAAGGCCCTGAGTTTATCGGTCAGCTGAGGACTGCTGTGTTTTTTAACACATCTGTTTGTGTGTCTGTGTTTGTGTGTTTATTGTCCAACAAAACTGGTGTCATGCGTTGACCTGCTGACTGGTTAAGTGGTTGTCGTGCCTGTTGCCTGCCCACTGATGGTTTGCACTGCTTTTCCAGGCAAAGGGCAAATTAAAATCCAAACACAATTACATGGCATTCATTTAGTCGAACACTAATGAGGCCGAGAGACAGAGGCTGGAGGAAGACGGAGGGATAAAGGGAAGCAGTGTTTCCCTGAGAAATGTGCAGTTCGTGGGCGAAGGCGGTGCTGGAATGCTGGTGGTGCTGAATGTCAGTCAAGAGTTGTAGACTGCTTTGAAAAGTGGTGCGTTTGTGTGATATTATTTGCACCGGAAAAACCACGACGAGTGAAAATGTCTGGAATAATTTTGGAATATGTGAAGATCAACCCCAAAAAAGTCCAGTGCCAGATGTGCCACAGGAAACAGGCATGGCATGGATTTGAAATGAGTCGGGCAAAACTCTTTGTCCTCCGCTCTGGCTCAGCACTTCAGCATTTGTTTGCTGATATGAAAACTTCATTTCACAGAATAAAAATGCAAATAAGAGCATTTCTGTCAGCAAGTTAATTTTCTCATGTCAAGTTCTATATATTTTGGTTATATCTGTTTTCTTTTTATTGATAGTTTCATATAATAAGGATAAAACTGTAAAATATCAACCCTCAATTACATTTATTTGTCACAAAGGCTTGATAAAAAATTCTTAAGAATCATTATCATTTTTAAAATGTATGTATTGGCTGACATGTTGGTGACTGAATTCCTTTTACACCCAGAGCATCGACCTCGGGCTCAAAAATCCTTATCGGTCAACACGTCAAATGAGACTTACGACTTCTGCTGGACTGAGACTGAACCGGCAGTTAGCTGCTCGCAAGTCGATGATGTCACGTTGTGTGTGTGTGTGAGTGTGTATGTGTGTGTGTGAGAGTGTGAGAGAGACCCACACACACTAGGTATATAAGTGCGAGAGCCATATGTGAGGTGTGTGACGCAGAATGCGTGTATGCATGTGTGTGTTGTTGCTGGGTGAAAAGCTCTATAGTTAGGTCCCTCCCCCCCGTCAGCAGGTTACCATGGGGACAGGAGGTAAATGTGTGTGTCTGTGTGTGAGGGTATAGACATCATGAGCTGTGAACCGGTAGCTTTTCGTAGCACGCTGCAGTCGGATAAACAGCGAAGTCGGTCTCGGGATCTCTCTCTCGCTCGCTCTGTCTCTACCTCTCAGGTCTCTCTCTCTCTCTCTCTCTCTCTCTCTCTCTGGTCGGTCGACAGGCGTTCACGAGATAAGAGCTGATGAATGAAACTCCTGGAACGACAGGCAGACAGGCCGCAGGCTAACGCTAACTGTGTGTGTGTTTGTGTGTGTGTACTCTTGTGCCTCACTGTGCCTGTGTGTGTTTTTGTTGTTGTTGGTGTTTCATCCTGTGTTTGTCTGTACACACCCGCATTCTTTTTGTTGTTTGATGTGCACGTTTGTTTCTCTGTCTGTTTGATGCTGCTGTCAGGTGTTGTTAAGTCGGTCTATGTGTGTGTGTCTGTGTGTTTGTGTGTGTGTGTTACATTTCATTTCCCTCTTTCTGTGACTTTAAAATTCCAGCTTGTACGTGTGTTTTCATTCAGGATGATAAGTGAATGAACCAAAGTGGAGGTGATTCCTTTGGGATTTTTCAACTTCAAAGTTGTTGTTCTCATTGATTCATGCTGTGTGAGTTGTTTAAGAGCCCTTTAATATGACTTGAACCGTTGCTTTAATGTCTCAATGTGTATCTCCTGGCTGTGGATCTATTGTTTGACATCAGAATGAGATTATTTACAAGAAATCATGCAGCCCTTGGTATTGATGGCAGGAGAGAAGTGATGAGTTCATTGTGAATTAAGAATTCACGTACATTAAAAATTCTAAATCAGCAAATACTAATACCAGCTTTATTTAGTGTGTATCCCTGCATGTGTGTATTGAGCTACTACATGGTTTGCCATCAAGTTTTGTGCACCGTGATGGTCCTTGGATTGGATTCAGTGTACATGATGATCACCTGACTTTTCATTGAGAGGCATTATCGATACAAAAATGTAATTTACTTGGATAAATAACGTAGCTGTCCTTGTCTTACATTTCTAAATGCTGGCAATCCATCATGCTAAACTAAGATGAGCAACACAAGAAACATTCAGCTTTTCCGGCAGTTCTCCTGACTGCATCGCATCTCTTAAAATCTGTTGTTATTAATAATAATATAAAATGAAATTGCACCAAGTGGATGATGGCGACATTTTGGGCAAAGCAGCTCTCGGCTGCTGTCAAGTGGCATAAACACTATTCTGACACGGTTATAATTAACATTGACAGTCGTGAAATTTCAATGATCTGAACCTGTTGTGACGTGATTTCCTTTCATGGTTTTCACCCAGCTGTTTTTTTCTGTGTGTTAGTTCTACCTGCAGGACACGAAGAGCAGCAACGGGACATTCATCAACAGCCAGAGGTTGAGTCGTGGCTCAGAGGAGAGTCCAGCCTGCGAGGTCCTCTCTGGAGACATCATTCAGTTTGGTGTGGACGTCACTGAGAACACGCGCAAAGGTACATGCACACATGAAATATGTTTATACACAAGTTCAAAGACACAGCCGTGGTTATTATTACCTGCAGAATTGAAAAGAAATGAGAGATTGCTACAGGGATGTGGATACTCTTCCTCTACCGACCTTGGAGAGACATACATCCCTGAAATAATTACACTTTACAAACCCTCTCGAGTCCTGCAGGGCTCATTCTGCTTAGATCACAGATGACATAAGGTGCATGTGCTCCCAGCAGATATTGAGGTCAGATTTTCAGCTCCACTTATATTGCTTTCATACCAGACACCCAGGGGGCTGCAAACTGCATTGGACCTTCTTTATTATGAGACTGCTGTTGGAGGTTCATCTGTGAACATCGCTGTTTCCAGATGACTTGATTCTACACACAAAACACGTCACCGCAAAACTACATCAGTGAAACCTTCATCAATCACACAGAACCTTGTACAACAACCCCGCAATAAATCCGACTTATAAGGACTGTGCCTGAAAGGTGTTGATTTTATTGTGTTATGCATTAAGAGTTAATAGTAGGCTGTAAGCTACTGTTTAGATATTTTTTGTGAAGAAAACCTTTGCAACATCAAAGTAAGCTAAGTAGTGATCTGTCCCAGATAAAGACTAAATAAAGATGGACGACGTATCCACTTCCAACCATTGAAATATCCAGTATAATGGTGCCACCATCTTGTCCTACAGCAACCTCATTTGGATCATGGTATAGAAGTAGGCAGGGTTTAGCACCCATCTACAACCAGCCACTAGTTGGCGATCAAGATGATTTTACTTCATTTTTGGAGGCCTATCATGTCGTTACTTTATAAACAGTCTATAGTCCCAGACAGCTCATTTTTAGTTTACCTACAAACAGGAAGTGCTTGTCCTTGTAGCACCTGGTAGATGAGTCTGAGATGGAAGATGATTGGAGGTCAGGTGTTGATGTGTGAGGTCGGCTGCATGGTGTTGTTTCGCTGACGCTGCAGGACTATTTCAGAGCTCCAGTTTCTCGTGACATTAACAGGCTGGTTGTGTGTCTGTGTTTCCAGTCACCCATGGCTGCATTGTGTCAACAATCAAGCTCTTCTTACCCGATGGGATGGAGGCACGCCGGCGAAGCGAGTAAGCATTCTCATCATTCAATGTTGATCCATGAAAACTGCATAGTATCCAGTGACAAATGATATGATTACTGCAAACTGTGTTTAAAACATTCCTCTGTGGTTAAGTGGCTGGAGTGTCTGCTTCATCACACAGACACACACACACACACTCACACACACACACACACACGCACAGACACACACACACACACACACACTTTTCTGCTTGCATAGTGATGAGATTATTGTCAGTCTAGTTGTTTTGAGGATGACCAGAGGCTGCGAGGGTATTTGTGTGTGTGTGTACGTTTGTGTGTGTGTGTGTGTCCCTTTTAAAAATCTTTGCGATAACCATTTGAAAGCTATTCTTGATGTTGGTCAAGTGGTTATTTGATGTTTACGTTGATGATGACAGTTGGAGAATGAAGGAGCCTTGTTCACAAACGATAGGACTGTGAATCTGTGTGTTTACTGGACCATAGTAAACCAGCAGTGGTCACAGCGTGGAGCTTCTTACTGTACTGCTTGTGTGTCTTTGTGTAATTGGCTATTGTAGAAACCATGTGTAATCTGTATGTGCGGGTGTGTGATGCTGTGCCACGGTGCCATGGTGGGCACTGCCATCTGCTGCTCTGCCGTCCAGTGCTCAGTCCAGCAAAATGCAAACGAGCTTCCTGACGTGTTGAATACCGGCTGAACGTCTGCTCTGCTCAGGTCGTCTGTGTGTTGGCAGATGAAGTTTCTTTCAGGGAAGATCCGCCTGAATTTTAATCACACTGTAAATCATTCTGTCAATGTAGATACTAAAGTCATTTCTTGAGGCAACGAAAGATCACGAAGTGGTAGTTCAGAGAAAAGCTCGTCAGCAGGTCTAAGCGGTGGGTTAAAATCTAAATCATGTGAATTTCTGCATTAAAAAAACAGCAAACTTTGTAACTAACTAGAAATGTAGAGTCTACTGTAAATGTTTCAGTAACGTGCGTGGGACCGTTACCTTTCCCTCAAGCTCTGTGACTATCGTACAGAAGCTACGCAATTCATTTATAGTAATCAACCCCTTGTAGTGATGAATTTTGCCCGGGATGAACGTGATCACAGGTTTCCAGTGTACTAGTATTTTGTCGGGTGGCGGAGTTGGCACGGAATTTGACGGAAGCAGTCGCCTCGCAATTCCCTCTGCAGGCAAAACCCTGTGGACGTTCCCATTAATCACGGAGAGCTTGATAATCAAGGAGTGTGCAGCTCTGTGTCTAATAAAGCGAGAGTTGGAGAGAGGGATGTGAAGCTGAGGAAGACAGTTTTATTAATAGCTAAAGAATGTTTCTGCTCCCTGGTGATGGCATTAGCCTTCTGGAAGTCTGCCAAACACAGCTGTGTTCAGTCACCCTGTGTGTGAGTAGAACACCTGTATTTAGACACTGGGAGAAATCTGTCCCACTGAAAGCTTGATTCAGTCCTTTGCTTTGCTTACAACCTGAAAAGCACACGACTTTAAGGTCCTGTTCCGACCTGGCTTCAACAACCATCTTGGGTGATCCGATCACAGCTATAAGTGCAGGTGTCCTGGGCTGAAGCTTTCGTCAGCTGGTGTCTCTGGCCTTTCTCTGGTCCACTTTAGTTTCATAATGAACACAATGTATACGTTCATACAGAGCAGGGCGGTGAAAACGTTTTTAACAGGTTAGGGATTTCCCCCCCCCGGTGCTGCCGATGGTCAGTGTGACCGACGAAAGTCAATAAGTTTCACGAGGAGCCAAAGGGCGTCGCACACAGTTACAACAATAAAGCAACAGAGCAAAAACAAGCTGACGATCTTTTGTGTTGTGTCAACCATCTCTGGTTGGACAAATTAATGGTTTGTAGTTTATATAAATATATATAATACATCCAACATGTGCACGGATCATGCATTGTCCCTCTCTTTCTCTTCGATTTCATATTTACAATGAGTAATATCTCATTTAATGATTGTCTTTCATTGATTATCCCCTCTCACTCACTCACTCACTCACTCACTCACTCACTCACTCACTCACTCACTCACTCACTCATTCACTCACTCACACAGACACATACAGACACACACAGAAAAGCAAAGGGTGATTCAGTAATTAACTTTACTTCCAGCTATAGGTGGGAACCTCTAAACTCACAGGAATACTTTTATTAATGTACCTTTGACCTCTGCTGTGAAAATTTTAAGTTTAAAACTTTAAAACTTCGTTGTACAGTTTCTCATGCAAAGCAGCAATCTGTGCTGCCTGTGGTTGCTTCCATTAGATTTGATGTAAAACAGTCGGTGATTAAAAAACAAAAAAACTGAGAGAAAACACCCAGACTAGTTTGTTTTCCTCTAATGCAGAACACCTGCAGTGACATCACCGAGCGGCTAGGAAACGTGCAGCAGCTTCCCGCCTGTGAATCAGAGTGGAATCATTATTTATTTGATCAAACACGTGGTGACGTTCGGAGAGAACAGCACGCGAGGATCCAGTTAAATTAACACAGATCAGTCACATCACCACAACAGTGACTTGTCTTTTAATCTCTAAATCTGCTGTTTGGATACATCTCACAGTTAAAGTTGTTGTACAAGGGGATTTAAAGCTTCTTTTATTTCATGGAAAAATAATTCTTCCCCTATGACTAATACTGAAGTCACACCTTCAAAGTGTTTCAGGTTTAACCACCATTGTTTACCGTCTGCCATATTTCCTAAAACACACACTAACTCACACACACATGAGACTAGAGACTATTATACTCTCTCACTTGAGTTTCTCAGTTTCATGTGGCAGCTATTGCACTTCTGTCCGTCCTGGGAGAGAATCCCTCACATGTGATTCTCTGAGGTTTCTACGTTTTTCCCCCTGTTAATAGTTTTTATTGAGGGTTCGGAATCAGAGGATGTCGCACCTTGTTAAAACCCTATGAGACAAATTGTGATTTGGGAATATGGTTGAATACTTAGAAACTAATGACTCTGTTATGGCAATTTCCACAATAATCCCACTACCAACGAGGAAACGAGACTCAAAACGCTCTTACAGTATTGTCGCACTTTAATGCTCAGAGCATGGTGCACACCACAGGGTTTAGTTGTAGTAATGCACCCAGATAGAAGACATTTCAGTTCTTTATACACTGGCTAACCCCTCCCATTCTGGAGGGAACTGTTACAGGACAGGTTGAGATCCTTTAATCACATCAAAACAACAATGCCTAGTCTAGCAATCAGCGCAATGCATTCAGTAGTAAGGGGCTGTGTCTAGAGGAAATCAGGTGACAGTGTAAATGTTAATCAGGCCAATAAACATTCAGTTTCTACAGGAAAGATGGCATGATCAAAGATACATTGTCTAGAGGAAATGATGGTTACAGTGGCTATGGTCATCAAGTCAATACACATTCAATAGTAAAGGAGACAGCATGATAAAGGTTACATTAACATAGAGAAAAACAGGTTACTGTCTACAGATTCAATTATGATCAAACAGACGGGAAATACATGATTATTATGGTCAACTGTTATATTTCCTTTACAACTCCCACCAGGTTAGTTATCTATCATACCTTTAGCCTCCATGATAGTGTAGAAACACCGCTGTAGCAGAGAGGAGAGTTTATCCTCCTCACATGTGCCGGGGGGGGCGGAGCTACAGAGGCTTGCACAAGTCAAAGGAAGAAAATCAGCTGTTATTGCTCAAAGCAGGGGAGGAGCGACCAGGAGAAAGAAAATACAGTTTGTGTGATGGGATGACTTCACTCGCGTGTGGAAAAGCGTTGTGGTATCAGCTGCTCGGATGGAAACTAGTTGAGAAGATGAAGTGAAACAAGCGAAGGGTTGATTTACTCACAGGACTAGGAGCTGATTCCGACTGAGATGGAGGTTGAACCCTGAACTTTGTCCCGTGACACACGACCAGCTGAGGCACCGGAAGAGGAGCTGACAGGTAACGTGTCTGTGTCAAGAATCTGAACCAGAACTCGGATGCTCCTGATCAGACTGGGACCTGCAGCTGAGTCTCGATACAGCCTTAAAGCTAAATACTCATATGACTTTAAATCTTTGTCGCATCAATGAGAAGCGTCAGCTGTTCCCAGTATCTGTTCAAGGAACACGTGAGATTTATGTCCTGTCGTAAAATGAAGATGAAAGTCTAAAGTGTACGGTCCAACAGTGTTTTCTCGTGGTTTGTTCACTGGACTGTTGGGTCTGTCACACGTGTTGAATGTAGTTGAAAACAAGTGAGGCAGCAGTTAACTTGTGTAGTAACTCATGTTTTAAAAGAATAGTCTTTGTGTTCACTTCTGTGGTGGTTAGTGCTCCTCCAGAAGAATCTGTTCATCCATCAGTCCAATTGTCCTGAAGTACTAAGGCCTTGATGTCCTAGGAACTTTCACACAAACTAACCAATGATTTGTCTTTTTCTATTCTGGAATTTATTTGATTTCCAGTTATTTAACTATATTAAATAGTTGTTTTTTATTTCCCACAACTCAGCATGTTGAGTCCAAACAGATTTCACCAATATAAAAGTGAAATCACATAATGTCCAGAATTAATTATCTAAACTTTTAATGTTGTATTGATTAGCCAGTTAAACCACAAATAGTTAGAGCACTGGTATCGGTAAATGGTAAATTATACTTTTGCGATATCTTGCTTTAAAAATATAATTAATTTGATGTTAAATGTTTTAAAAGCACAAGCAGCTCGACAGGTTCGTTCACATAAATGTTTTTAAAAGAGCAGTAAAGTGAAGAAGAGATTGAATCTGTTGCTGTGTTTGGCAGGTTTTTGACCTGTGTTAAATTAATATTTCGGTCAGTGCTGAACAAGCATTGAGGTTTGATAATGAGCCGCGTGCAGGAGAGTAAGAATCCACCTCCACGTTGTCTCCACAACAGGTCAGAGTTGTGGTTTAGTGTGTAAAAACTATTCAGTGGTAAAAATGTGTGAGCAGGCAGCAAATGGAAACTACTGCCAGTGTTTTCCATAATCAGTGTCTGCTGGACTGCATGCAAAACACACTTGGCTGGATCTGATGTGGACGACTGATTCCTGTGGAGCAGCGGCTCTGCAGCTTTATGTTCTTAATGGACGTCTCTGCAGAGCTGAGGATTCAGGTTGTGTTGCGGTGTTGTGGTGATTTGTCTGCACGTTTTAACAACTTGTTATTCTGGTGCAGCACTGCAATGTATTCTGATTTAGATTTGCTTGATGTAAACAGAAAACCCTTTAAACACCTGCTGTGGAGGAAAGACATGTTATGCTTATTATTTGGTTAATATCTAAAAAGCTTGTGTTCAGAAAGCATCACTTTCCTCAGACTGTCCGTTGCTGCAGCTCCTCTTTTCAGCCTCTGTCTGAAACACGTGGTTTCAGCTCCCCCGAAGTGAGACGGACCGCTGTGACCGAATGATTGTAGCTGGAACATTGTTGTAACTACATAGTAAGAGGGTCATTATGGACAAGGGAGTCCTCTTCAAACGGATCAAAAGGAAAGAAGTAAAAACAAAATAAGTGCGCAAAGTTTTGGACAGTCGCTTTAATAAATAGCTGAAGTTGTTACTTATTAATTGCTCTCAACAAGGCTGGAAGCTGTGCCACTAAGACAAATATAACAAATAATCATTCCGACTACTGGGGTTATACATGTGCACATTTCAGTCACAGAGATTGAAATAGCTTTAAACCCTGTAACAAATAAGGGCTTTGTTACTGCTATCCAGTGACTCAGAGAGACTGGAAAGTTAAAAGATCTAAGGCCAGTGAAGTTGGTTTATTCAATAAGAAGTTTACAGCATTTCCTGAAGGACACTTGTCTTCTCTCCCTGGGTGTCAAGTGGCCGAACGACAGCAGAGCTCGATCTAATGCAGCGCTGATATGAAAACACTTCCCTGAGTGCAAGGAGATCGGGATAAAGCGTAAAGTCTCACACCGCTCCTCGGTGATGGATGCTGCTGCTCTGTGGCTGTTAGTCCCAGTGAAGGAGAGCAGCATCAGCAGAATCCTGCTCTACTGGTGCTAAACGTACAGAAGTCCCTTTAAATGATTGGCTTATCCTCTCAAGTGTTTTATCCAATTCACTTAACTACGTCTGGGCCTTAAGGAGAAAACAGAAATCATTAATTAAAGTACTGCTCCCAACCCACCTATTAATTCTGTCTGCATTCCTGCCTTTTCAGATTAATAACTAACATTGCTCTGTACCGGAAGTCTCTCTGTTGTATTTCTATCAGACAGCAGGTCCAAAGGTATAGAAATATGAAGCAAATATGATCAACAGCATAATCATATACATTTAGCAATATTCAATACGTACAGAAGATGCTCCACAAAGACACTTAGCAACAGATATTTATTTACTGTTTCTTTTAAAACAAGGTATTTTGCTGGATCATTCACTTTAGGTCTCGGACATTTATGATATCTGTGTAAGACGACACAGTAGAATTCTGTTTTACTTAATCTTTTGTGTTTAAAATAGTCTGTGTCTCTTGGTTGACTCTTTGGTTAAAGGGACTCTTACCTTTGTTGCATTTTTACACTTTTTTTGGATAAGGTTAAATTGGTATTAATAAGGTAATGACACTCTAAAATGCAAGACAGACCCACCAGGAGTAAAAACAAACAATTATTTCACTCTCATAATATTTAGTGAAAACTTCAACCAATAAAATTCTTCGGACCGAAGGACCTTATTGGCCGACAGACCTGTCTGTTTGCTGCATGGACATGCAGGTTTTCCGTCTGCTTCTTGTGGCGCATTCGGGCCCGTCATCATATGTGAATGTAAATGTATATAACTTACCGGTGCTTCTGAATCCGAATCCATTGCTTTGGTAAACAAAAACTCACGTGCGTGCGCGGAGGCAGTAGATTGTAAGTCTGCTTGTAAATAAAGTTTCTTCAAAAAAACACCGCGGATGGGAACGAGGGGGTGGAGCATTGGAGGAAGGCGGGATGATTTGAATGTACTGTAATTCTCAAATGCAACAAAGGTAAGAGTCCCTTTAAGTGTAGACGCCTGACAAACCTTTTTCTTCGTTGTGTTTACAAGCAATAGAGGAAACTTTACCTGATTTCATTAATGCTTTGTGTGGAAATTCTGAGATGAGATTTGACACAACACTTTAGGCCAATTGTGGAAAATGTCTGGACCTAAATTTATGGGCATTATCCGCGGTTTGCCTTTCGTGTATGGAGAACGCAGCAGGAGATTGTCCAGGTCAGACGAGTTCACAACAACAGGAGAACATATCCTGAACACTCGGATGAGGGGTGGAACACGATGTCTACATTTTGCAGAAAGCTGAGTTTTTGTTTACAACACGTCGACATCGTCTCCATCTGTCAGCTCTTTTTCATCCAGATATATTTGCATTCTTCCAGTTTTTAAATCTGTTGCATGTTCATTTTTCTAAACATTTTCAGCTCTGTCCTCACATGGACCCACTCAAACATCAGGAACATTTCAGGAAACTGTCCGGACTTCAGTTCGTGACTGACAAGCAGCGTGCGTTTTTAGGTTTTTCACAGTATTAATATTGCTTAAAGAATTTTATAATAAAAAGAAAACACTTTTAACAATATGAGATCTTCAAGTTAAACAGTAACATAGATTGTAGCTGCTGTGAATAATTAATGTGTGCGGACCTGCTGCAGTTCACAGGACTGTCCTGACTGAGGGAGCTTCTCTGGCTCTGCTTGTATCTTAATGAATCTGGATCATATTAACTGAAAAGAGACGGAACTGATCTGAGCTCAGTTTGTGTCTGTTGATGAGACATTCTCTGGCTTCGAGATACATAAAGCTGTGGCATTAGATCAGGTCTGTTATTGTTCTTGCTCAACTGTTGTACACATGAAGCCTAAAAATATAGCTGTATCATGTTTGTTTTCAGTCTTGTTTTCATTTTGTGTTTGTCGAAGGAAAGGAATGCATAGAGCAATGTGTTGCGATTGCACAATTCATATTAAAGGAAACAACAACAATGACATTGAAGTAAATATATACTAGATTAACCATGATAACTTCTGAGAAGTCCTTCACGTAGCTTTAGTTTTCATCAGATGTTACAGAATCATCGTTTCCTCATAGTTGCTTTCAGAGCTGCTGCAGTTTCCACCTCCTCCTCCCGCTGGTCAGTAGTTACACATTAACACAGTCAGGTTACACTTTGCCCTGAGTGGAGTTTACCTTCATTCCTGAACCCTGGATTATCTCCCCCCCCCCCTCTCTCACTAAAGCAAACCTGTTTGACCTTGTGGTGCTCTGAGATACAGTGCTTTGGATAAATACCTCAAATGGTAAACCTCATTTTACTGATAACCATCCATGAAACTACTGCCACAGGCTACATTCATATGGTACTTTTGTTTTAAAATAGTGTTTTAAATGTCACACAAATTCACATGAAAACGTAACACATCACATTTGTGTACACTGGGCCTGTGCATGCTTGTGTAAACAGGAAGCAGGTTGTCTGCTCTGCAGTTGGTTGCTTAGTAAGAGAAAATACTAATAAACGAAAAACAACAATGGTGAAACGTAAGAGCAGGGATTTCTACCCTGAGACCGACGTCAAGGTGAAACATGTTTGTATTCACCGCTGGTATTTGAGATGTGGCCGATAAAGAAGCGGATTCCGTTGACTGCATCACCATGTCTCTGCTTTAACTCATTCATTCTACCACACAGCCCTGTAGCTTTCAAAATAAACCTTTCCTGCTGTGTGGACACTGACAGCTCACCTCCATGTGCACAGTGAGGCTGCTACAGGTGCCTCTTGAACCTGATGATCACATTCGAGGCTGCAGTTAAACCGTTGAGAAGTGGACCTTGTGTTATGACGCTGTGAAGGAGTGGAGTTCCTCTCAGAGCTGTGGAAGCTAGTTATATCTCCCAATGTCGTGACGATGACTGATTTGCTTAAATGAGTTTTTTCTTCAATGCAGAAGTGAAAAAAAACAAGTCACAATTCTCAGAGAACCATGTTTTTTCTTTTTACCTCTTCTGTAACCGTGGTTACTGGAAGTGTCTCCCTCTATGCTGTTTCCATGGTGACCAACTGTTTTCTCCTCTTTTCCTTCCAGTGTCATCCAGGCTCCGCTACCACTACCTGTAGACCAGGTAAGAACACAAACGTGTGTCGTGTGTGTTGTTTTTGGTGTCCTGTCCCAGTCCGTGTCAGATTTCCATGTAAGCCTGCACCACAGTGATGGAGTTATGTGTGTTAGAGTGTGTGTCTGTGTGTTGGTTGTCATACACATAAATAGTCCTTGTGCACACACACACACACACACACACACACACACACACACACACAGTGGAGTAGTCAGCTGATAGAGGAATGCAGGGATTGCTGCCAGTTTGTGCTGCTGCACCACAGAAGTCTTTCATGTGGATCAGGGGCAAAGTTATTTTCTCACTGACTTCCGAGTTCTTCAGATGTCTTCAAAACTATTGAGACATTTATCAATATATTGAATCAAATCAATCCGTACTATACTGTTCTAATGCTTTAGCATGTTAGCTTCCTCTGCTGCCTGCCCTGCCCTGTGTCTCCCTCAAACACTGAGAACAACAGCGGCTCAGTGGAACCTGTCTGAGGAATGTAGGCAGGAGCTAACTGTCTTTGTGTGTGTGTCTGTGTGTGTGTCTGTGTGTGTGTCTGTGTGTGCGATGAGTGGCCGGGAGCAGCTGTGATTAGATTTGAACCACTTCTTCAACATAATAAAACACCCTAAAGCAGGATCCTTGCACCTCCCAGATCTTGAAAGACATAGAGTCACATGGTCAGAAGCACACCCACTCAGGCTGTCGCACTGAGTTAAGGTGGAAATGTACTGGATGCACAGGCAGAATGTGTGGGTTTAACTCCACTACACTCAGCCACAGCTTCAGGTTTGGTTTCACCACAGTTTGCTCAAGATCGATGAGTAAAATACTCAAAATAATCAATGAAACATCTTCTTCCACCGTCAGGCTCTTTTTTTAATGTGCAGCTGCAACAGTGTCTGAGGGACATAATGTCAACATTTTGGGATGAAAACACTGTTGTTTAGAGGCACCGTTAGTCAGGATGTCGATGGCATAGCTGAGCGTGAAGACTGGAAGCTAGGTCCAACGGCTTGGGTCCGAAGTTCAGAAATACACAAACACCGCTAAAGCAAACTTCTCCTTTTGTTTGATGTTTACACAAAGAGTAATGTAGAGAATGGGGTTTGCACTTAATAACTGATAATCTGCCAATGATTTCCTTTAATAATTGATTTGTCTTCTGGTTTCTAAAAGAGGAAATCCCCATCCTAGAACATAAGGTGACATTTATTCAAGTCCTGCACCAGGTCAGGGTAACCCCCCCCCCGAAAAGGTCAGAAAAATATTATATGAATTCAGAAGCGCAGGATATGAAAGGTGCATCTCTGGTGTCTCTGAACTCACATATCGACTTTCTTAAAACACCTATTGTATGATTTTTTAAATGAATGTGTGTATTTTTTCCCTTTGTGTGTTACGCTGTCTGTGATGCGTAAACTGTGTGTTCACCCATCATCTGTGGACAGGATGTGTGTTTTTGTTTGTTGTCATTGTCTATGTGTGTATCCATGTGTCAGTCTGAATGAACTCGAGACAACTGTCAATTTGATTCCGTGCTGTGTGTTTTCTAGATTGCAGCCAACACTCCCAGTATGTATTCTCAGGAACTGTTCCAGCTCTCCCAGTATCTGCAGGTAACACACTCACACCTACTGGCCATCCATTGTAACTACACTTCAGAAATTAACTCATCACAAGAGCGCTGCACCGTGTCCCTCCGACATCTTGATAATTAGAACAGACCTAAGATTGGTTTGAGCACAAATGTTCCGAAAAACAAATCTCCACATCTCTCCTCGCTATGAACTAATCTGTTGCTTTTCTTCCTTTTGATTTATTTTTATTGTTTGTTCAATATATCTGCCTCGTGTTAACACTAACTTGGGGAAGACCGCTTTCTGTTATAAGGCACCCTACATTTGGAATGAGGTCCAAATATCTTTAAGGTTGTGCTCATTTATTTCATTAAGCAAATTCTCTAATCTTATCTCATGTACAACTGACTTCTCCTGCAGTGATTGTAACTGTTAGTTGACTTAACCATAGTATTTTATTGAATAGTCAAAAATGATTGTTTATGACCTTTTCCCTTGTATAACTGTATATATATATATATGCTTATTTATTTCATTCTTATTTATTTCATTCTTATTTATTTATTTTTTCTTTCAGTGTATTAACTCTTCATTGTTCCCTCGGCACCATTGTAAATGAGGGTCTTATTCCTCAATGTTTTTTCCGAGGCTTAAATAAATAACCAATCAATCATTTGAGTCATTGATCACCCACCTCACCCTGTCTCTCTCTCTTTCTCCCTGTCTCTCTCTCTCTCTCTCCCTCTCTCTCTACCTGTCTCTCTCTCTCTGCCAGGAGGCCTTACACAGAGAGCAGATGTTGGAGCAGAAGCTCGCCACTTTGCAGCGTCTGCTCTCCTCCACCCAGGAAGCCTCAGAGAGCAGCTGGCAGGTAGGAAACACCTCAATCATACCTGAGCTCAGCGCTGTAATACCAGGTTCACTCCACTTGTGTCACTTTATCCTCTCGTCCATTCATCTGCACATGTCGATGTTGCTGTTTGTGCTTTAAAAAAAAAGGCTCAAACGCTTTGCATCAAAACAGTGTATGATGCAAATTCTTGCTCTCTGAATACTTGTTTTTCTACTTTAGTTACACAGATAACATGAGGTATCTGAAGATAAGTCTGACATTATAATGCATATCACACAATTGCCTGTATGAAAAATACTTTAAAGTACATTACAGTGGTTGGTACAACTTTTTGTTTTGATGATACTAAGCAAACAGATTTACCCTCTGTCAGCAACTTTCTATCTTAAGTAAGTTTGACAAGTCTACTGTAATAAATGGAGTGTTTGTCTCCACCAGGCACTGATAGATGAGGACCGTCTGCTCTCCAGACTGGAAGTGATGGGCAGTCAGCTACAGGCTTACTCTAAGGTAATGCACACACACAAGCAGCTCTGACAGAATATATCATGATTGAAATGACAGCTTCTTTTGCTGTAACAATATGAAATCCTCTGCTTGCACAGTCCCAGACGGAGGAGGGCATCCGTAAGGAGCTCTTGGCTCTTCAGGAAGACAAACACAACTACGAGACGACAGCCAAGGAGTCTCTGAGGAGAGTCCTGCAGGAGAAAATCGAAGTTGTCAGGAAGCTGTCAGAGGTGGAGGTAGGTGATATGAAGACGTACTTAACACATCCAGGCAGTGTTTTCTGACAATTTTTGAGGCATATCTCTTAAAGTAAGCACTTTTGTTTCTGTTGTCCTGCAGCGTTCACTCAGTAACACGGAGGATGAGTGCACCCACCTGAAGGAGATGTCTGAGAGGAGCCAGGAGGAGCTGAGGGAGCTCGCCAACAAGTACAACGCCGCCGTCAACGAGATGAAAGAGCTCACAGACAAAATCAAGGTACGTTCAGATTCCCCACATTCACAAAGGACATTATTCCGATTAGATCCGATTTAAATGACCTTACATTGCAAACACACACATAGCAAAACAGATTACATATACATAACATCAATTAAACATTTTTTTTTTTTTTAAATATGTTTATTATTTTCCAGAATGAAAAAGGAACACAGGACAAACAAAAAAGAAAAGGATAAGAAAAAAAGACTCCCACCCCAAACTAACAAATAAACTAAAAAGCATGAACAGGATCAGCACATCCTAGTAAAGAATGAACAGAAGCCACAGTCATGACAATAAATTAAACATACAAATTTACAAAAGACTACACAAAGTGAAGAGTAAACTAAAAGATACACACATCAGGCGTTTCACAATGATCCATACTTTAGTCCTTTCCTTGAAACAGTTGCAGTACAGGGTCCCACATCCTATCAAATATGTCTCCCCTGTCTTCATTATGAAGTCTCAGTCGCTCCAGGTGAAGCATATTTGCCATTTCTCTCAACCACTGATCGTACGTGGGTGCAATGTCAGACTTCCACCCACGAAGAATTATCTCCTTCGCGATCACAGTTCCAAATAGGATAGCTTTTTTCTCATATTTATTGGCAGAAGACAAAGGGGTGGTTGCCCTTGAACATTATTTTAAAGTAACTAGTGCCTTACATCAGAATTCTGCTGTCTTGCTATTGTCTTTTTCATCCCCTCCCTCCATCCTCCTCCAGGCGGCCGAGGGCCGGCAGGAGGAGCTGACCCAGCGGGGGGCCACGGAGAAGAGGGAGTTGGAGCTGCGGATTGAGGAGATGGAGGAGAAGGAGCAGGTTCTCCAGGCTCGCATCGAGGCTCTGCAGGCCGATAACGACTTCAGCAACGAGAGGCTCGCTGCTCTGCAGGGTACACACACACACGCACACACACACACACAGTCACACTTACTTGTGTTCCTAACTTTTAACAAGCTAACATAACTGCACCCTGTAAGCCAATCATCTTAACTCCGTGGTCAACACAACCAATGGCTGGGTTAAAACTCATCTCTGACCAATCAGGAGGCTCTGCTGGGACCTCATGTCAACGCTTCTCTCTGCTGTTGTTGTTGTTGTTTACAGTGCGGTTAGAACAGCTACAAGAGAAAAGCATAAAAGAGAACAACAGCCTGGGTGAGTCCTCACGTCTCTGGTCCGCTCCGGGACACTCGTCCTCTCCTCGCTCTTTGTGTCTCTGTGGCCGCTAACGTCACATTCACGCCCCGCACTAATGATGCATGACAACTTCCTGCATGATGTCCACACAACTTTGTGTTGCTCGCTGCTCTCTCTCTTATCATCTGTCTCTTTGTCTGTCACAGTGGAAGTCCGGCTCTTCTTCTGCTTTGCTCTTGTTCATGGAAGCTTTATTGTCTCGGTCTCTGGGCGCTCGATGTATCTTCAGGTGCAGTGAAGATAGTTTACTGATCCAGAAGATAAATGATTCAGAAACAATCAGCAGCTACTGATAATTCAAAAAACCTAAATAAACCAATATAAATTATCTAGAAATAAAATATACTGTATATATATATATATTGATAGCACAGGGCTTAATGTGTATTAGTGGATTTACAGATAACGTCAAGTTTCGTAAATTGCAGTTCTCAGGAAATAGGAAGAGAAAATGCCAGAGCAGTGGATGATATATTTAAACACATTGTGCAGAAAGCTCTTGTTCCTTCTGTGTAACCACAGACAGGTTTCTTGTTCAGGGACAGTTAGACACCTGGCTCAATCAGACATGTATTAAAAGGACTGGACTCCCTGTTACAACATGCAATCCCATTCATTTCAATGAAATATGTCCACTGGTCAAACACACAGGTTTGCACATTGTGGTCTGTAAAAATTTAAAATCAGATTAAAGCTAAAAATATTGTAGTTGTTGATATTTCTTTCCCCAATGGATCACATTTTATTTACACACATTGAAATTTATCAAAAATAATTATTCATACAGACTTTTAAACTGATTGTGGATCATTTTTCTGAACCAAAGTGTGTCAGCTGAATTGCAGTTTCCACTGCAGCCACTACACCAAACTCACCGGGTCAGTCCCCTGGATCAGGACCAGGCTTTACACAACGTGACCCCCTGACCTTTGAACTATACGATAGCTTGTTAGCACTAGGTGTCCGGTTCAGAGACGGGTTGTGAGACGGGGGACATGGTGGATCACTCTCAGGCCTGGACACGGCTTGGTGGATTCTCTTGGGGGGGTTTTCTGTGGTTCCAAACTGTCCACTGCTTGGTTTTTCTTTGTCTGGGGAGAAGGAGCTTCTGGTCACTGATTGACTTCTGGTGATGGAATGACAACACTGAACATAAATCCTGGGGGGTGACTGTCTCACTGTGCACTCTGTCACAGTAGCCACTTTGTGAAGGAACCGTCATGTGGACCCCCACTCTGTTCTGAACATGTGTCTGGCTCGTAAAGTTTCGACCAACTCGTGTAAATGTGATCTGGTCACATGACAGATGTGGACATTGACTCCCTGGGACCCGTAGAGGAGCCTGTGGAGGACAAACAGAGCCAGGAGACACCTGAGAGCCACGAGGAAGACGAGGATGAGGACGATACAGACACCGATGATGGTGCTGTCGGTGAAGATGAAGATATTG
Source organism: Limanda limanda (assembly GCF_963576545.1). NCBI lineage: Eukaryota > Metazoa > Chordata > Actinopteri > Pleuronectiformes > Pleuronectidae > Limanda > Limanda limanda. The sequence continues at coordinate 27,119,011 of NC_083639.1, forward strand.
ATGGTAGTTAGTTTGATTATTATAATAATCATCAACAATTTGATTTTTATGAAGCATGTTGTTTTATAACGGTGCGGCGTAGAGTGCGTTATAGATTAAAAGAAAACAGTCCTTTGTATCATAATATTTATAACAGTATAAATAACGAACTCAAAAACATTCAAGATTACATTTTTAGCTTTAAAAAAAAAAGCTTTAAAACAAGATTTTCTAAAAGACAGAACATTTACCTTAACAATTAGGAGTCGATTTCAGGATGTTAAAGTTCATCTAACTTGAGCTTTACTCCACTGAAAAGTTGTGGATATTTTTCTAGTTAAGTTTATGAGAAACTTTTAATCCAGAGTATTGTTTATTTTCATTTTTGAGCTTGAATATTCTTTTATTTAGAAGTTGCCGTGTGCATTATGCGCCAAGTATTGAATGACAGTCCTGGATCCTGCTTTAGAAATAATATACAGAGTCATTTGACATCAAAAATGTAATGCCACCTATTAGAAGGGATTTTACTCCAGATGTTAGTTTTTTCCCCGGTGTGATGGGTCTGTAGGTTTTATAGTTTAGTCGCTGGGATGATCTGAAAAGTCCAGTTGTAGTTCTTTAGCAGATTTCTTGTGTGGAACAGATTTCTAGAGTTTCTACCATTTTTAGTCTGTGAAGGGTAGAAACTCTAAAAACGATGAGAAGGTCATGACGCTGCCGTGTGGTTCAGTTTTAACTGTCTCCACATTCTGTCGATAATCTGAAGAGATCTGAACCCCTGCCTCAGCTTGTCTGTCTGCTGCCCACATCCTGTCTGCTGTTACAGCGCTGTGGTATCTGTGATATCTTTATTTATTTTTTTTTAATACCTGCCATGTTTGGCTTCGACTTCTACCCTGTCTGCTTGTTTATTGAACATCTGTGTTCATGTAGTTTTCAGTCTCTTCAACTGGAACAGCTCTGTTATGCTGGTTCTCTCTGTCTGTCCTTTCTCTGTTGTCCTCCCTGTCTACGTTTCGGCTCTTTCTCTTTCTCGTCCTCTCTAATACCGAGTTGGGTATTTAGAACAGATTTAGAATTTGAACCACATACAAACAAAGTGCTGATTTAAAAGAAAAAAATGTGGTTTTGGATCCAGCTTATCAAATCCAGAGAGTAAGAAGATCAAATACAGAAGAATAAAGTGAGAGTTTGTGACCAGTGAAATAATTCAACCAATTTATCTCATGTAGAAAACAAGTTCTTCTGACCTAGTTTATTCTGTCGTATGACACGAAACAAACGATGATGGAATCAGTGGCAAGTGACCATTGAACATTAGTATAATTATTATAATTTAATAGTATTCCAAAGAGATCACAAAGCTCCGATCTGCTTTAGATAATTGCTGCGTTAGCCTCAGTGAAGATTCAGTCCGATCTGGTGCTGAAGAGCAGAATCGATCAAATCTGAGGTAAATACCCAACTCGACTCTGATCGTCGTCATAGTAACGTCAGTTCTCTGTGTTTCTATCAGACAACTGTCATGTTAACAACAGCGGAGGAGACTCGACTAGAATCCAACAGTTGATTGAGTGTTCGCGTGAGTACAAATATCCATCCCTGCTGAACGCCGCTACACACAAACACACACTACACACAAACACACACACATTGTCTTCATTCATTTTATTTTTTCTACTTACTATGACTTTAGCAATCCACTGGAAAGAGTCCAAATGACGAAAAAGATATTCTGATAACGATCAGGAAATCAAACTGTTTGTCTTCTCTCAAAAAGCTGTGCTACTATCTAATGACTTTGACTGATAATAACCTTATGTAATATAACCATATCATATGTTATTCTTTATCTATTCATCCCATTTCATCTATGTTTGGCCAAACTTGCATCATTGATCTAATGATATATTGGTCGTCGGCCATTCCACCACATATTTCTTACCTGAGCACCACCATGAAGTAGCCTGTTGGTTAATTCATTGATTAATCGAGCGCTTGAGTTAGCGGCTGCAGGTTCGGCTTGGAGTAGTTGGCTGTGTGTCTTCACCGATCTCTGCCCCTTTCATATTTAAGTTTGCTCTATCAATACAGGATACACCAATGCGCCACATATCCATTAATATATGATGTCTTTATTATAAAAATATACTTATGGGAAAACCGATATTACTATCTGACAGACAGATAATGAGCCTCTTGATGGCCGGTCAAGTTTCTATAAACGTTTTTCACTGATCCCACCGTATTGACATTATGAACTAATTTCTTATCAGACGGGAATACATATTTTAACTGGCCTGATGTTTTTCCAGTTGTTTTTCTCTCTACATAATGTTAAGAAAGTCTGGAAGTGAGAAATAACTGATGTCTTTGATTACACCTCCTACAGTTTGCAGTGGAAAGAGTAAACAAGATATTGTTGAAAAGATAAAACGGAGGCAAACTAATGTGTTTTTAATGAGTGCGTGAATTAAGCCTTGAAACAAAAACAATGTGAACAGCAAGTACGTCCAGGTCAGATTTCTCCCCCCCGAGTATGTTTGTGTCTCATTGGCTAAACTCTCCAGCAATGTTCTCATTTGTGTTCTGTTATACAAACATTTGGTGGATTTGGTCAGAGGAAGAACTCGTTAACCTTTGGAGCGGTATCGACATCGGACATGTGTAGAGTTTTCATATCTATGAATATTCTGGATGACCTGGATGTTTCTCAATACTTGAACTGTATCTGAATATGGTGGTAAAGTGCATTTCTGGTTTTTAGTGTGTGGTTTGTACCTCTGGCTCTCAGCTTTTTGAAAATCACCCTCCTGTTTTCTTCTTCTTCTTAAGCAAATCTTCACATCTTGTCTTTCTCTGCATTCTGCTCTAGTAGTTTTTTATTGGGTTAGTTCACTAACCCTGTTTCTCTCTTCCTGTTGTCATCTTTCCTTCATCAGCTCCTCTAATATATACTTTTAACTCAAATCACATTTTCATACCAGAAGCAGTTCAAGTATCTCATCCCTCTACTGCCCACATTTCTGACGCCAACCAATAATCAACTGTTAGTGCATCTTCTTCCATCAGCTGAAGCCTTGTTGTTAAATAATATTACTGGCAAACAGATCTGTGAATATTTGTTAAAAAAAAGACAAGTTTGTTGATGGAAAATGTATCAGACATTTATTTGATATTTATCGTCACAGTTTTTTAGATGTTTTTATAGAGTTAATGAACAATCGAGAAATTAAACTGCAGTTTACAATAATAACGATAACTTTCAGTCATGGCTATTTGCTGCAGTCGATGTCTCTTATGTCCGTGTAACTTAGTTAGTGGTTTGGATTTGAAATATTTAGTTTGTGACTGATTTTGGTGTTGTGACTGAGAGCAGATTGACTGACCGTGTAAACAGTGAAGAGAACGTTGAAATCTTGTTTTTTGTTTCTCGAGGAAACGTCACTTATCGTCAGAAAGTACTTGTTTATATCTATTTAACATAGAAGAGTCATAATGAGTTGACGCATGTGGACGTCATAGTTTATTGTAGAAGATATTTAGGCATCTGATTTAACAGGGCTTTATTTTGTTAAAGTTATTTAAAAAGTTCTAAATGATCTCAGACATATTAATTGAAAAGAAATATTAAAAAGCGTTGACAAATTAAAAATACAACTGAGGCTGCGATGGCTTGTTTACATTGGTCTGTACCCTGGATTAGTCGCTTTAGTCTCTTTTAGTTTGATTCTTTTTAGTCATTTGTTTGATTCCCCTGCAGAGAAGAGCACATACACATGATGAATTTATTCAAGTTCAAAATCTGTATTTTCAAACAAATCTAAACTGGCTTTATTCACTCCTCTGGATTACTCGTTTGTTCTCCTTGCAGCGGTGAAACAGCTGAAGGAGACTGTTAGTTCTTCAATCCACAAACTGGCCAACTTTGATGGTAAGAGCTCAAAATGAGAGGAAAACTTAGTCACCAATAGATTTCTTCTGATGACATTTAAGGAATTATGTTCTATCATCACTAACGGGAATGAACTGAAAATGTTGCTTTTATATATATATATATGTGTGTGTGTGTGTGTGTGTTTGTAGAAGTTTTGGACGCACACCTACAGAACAACCAGACAGGAGAGGACGACATCCTGGCCAGCCCCGATCGACTCAAAGGTAGAACACACACACACACACACACAAACAAACATACACACACACACACACACACACACACACACACACACACACACACACACACACACACACACACACACACACACACACACACACACACACACACACACACACACTAACATACACACACACACCACCTGAACCCGGCTGTGCCTCATTCACTACAGTAACAGCACTATACACAGGGTTTGTGTTGTCTAGTCTGTTTTTAGATTTTTGTGTACCTGTATATTTTACAATCCTTGATTTTGTTTTCTGCAATGTTTTTTATTGGTTATTACTACGAACCTGTAAATGGTTTGTCGCACTTATTCAACGCCCCTCCTCTCTTTCCGTGTGTGTGTGTGTGTGTTTGGTGTGTGTGTCCACAGGGAATCAGATGGATGCCAAAGAGTCAGACATGTCAGACACTCTGAGTCCGAGCAAAGATCGCAGCAGTGACGACACGTCAGGTCAGTAAAACACGTATAAAGTGCAGTATATGTTGAGTTGGTGTGTGGGTCAAGTTTTCATTTTGAAGTTTGAACTGTTGCCTTGTAGTAACTTTTGTAGTTTAGCTTTTTTTAAGATTAAAGGGGCGACATTTTTTGATGGAGCTCATTATTCTATGTCAGTCACATGTTGAACATCTACTCTGTAATAAATCCATTATGGGTTATGTTCTAAACAATGTGTAGAGAACCAAATCATACATTTAATCTTTATTTTACAGAAACGTATTACTCCTGATATCTGTATGGTAACACCAGACACTGCTGTCGGATATTAAAATGCTTTTATTCATCCTGTTATTTTTTCTTCTAGTTTTTTTAATAACTTTAATTATTGTCTTCAACTTTTCATCTGGCAATAATTGTATTGTTGCATTTTTAAAGCTCTCTCTTTGTTCACTCATAAATTGTCTGGTTGTTTTTTTTCAGACGGCAACATGGACGACCAGGATCTGAATGAACCACAGAACAGAGTAGCTCTGCTCAAAGGTAACCATGGCAACTCCTCTCTGCTTTGCAGTTCTTCTCTGTGCTGCACTAACACACCACACACACTAAGGATTTGAGCCATTAGGTGGCGCTGTTCTGTCACTTTGGTTCCTGCAGGTCTTTTAAAATGCTTGAGTGTTTTGTTTGCTCATTACACGTGTTAACATTTCTATAAATTACTTTGTGTGTGTAGCGGAGTTGCATCGGGTTGGTCTTGAGCCTGGAGACACGGAGCAGGTCATCCACCATCTCCACAGAGAGCTTCTGGAGGCCCAGGAACTAGCCAACACCGGCAAGCAGAAATGTCAGGAGCTACAAGGTAACTGACTGTGAAAAGTAAACTCACTAAGAGACGAAATCAAAGATCCAATAAGCTTCAGCAGATTCCCTCAGTTTCCTCCTGTTTGACTTGATCAGAAAATTAAACTTAACCTAAATTAGTTTCTAATCAAAGCAGATAGAATTCTTAGCTCCTAGAATTGCAGCTCTTGTTGATGGAGTTTCTCTCCAAAATTTTTGAAGTTTTTTATAGTTTCTAACATTGTTGTGAGGAGATTTAATTCAGTTTCTCATTGTTATTCACGTGATGTAAGATTAGAGTGAGAGGAAGCTGGTGAATGTGTGACTGTGTCTGTCTGCAGCTCTGCTGGAGGAGGAGAGGAGGAGTAACTCTCAGATGACTGAAGAGTCGACCAAACAGATCCAGTACCTGCAGAGTAAGTACACACACACACACACACACACACACACACACACACACACACACACACACACAGACTCACACAGACTCTCTCTCTTTTTGTGTATATTGTCATTCATCATGTATCTGCTTTGCTCCCTGTGTGTGTTTAGCTCAGCTCGGGAAGCTGCAGGCCGACATGGAGGCTTTGAGGGAGCAGAGGGAGAGCACCATCTGCAGCACCAGAGAAGAGCTCTACTCCGCCCAGGAGGAGGTACCGTTACTCCACCTCCCCCCCACACCCTCTGAATCCTCACAACTTTGGCTTATTTCAAGAACTTACAAAACATTTTAGACCTTACTGTCAGTAACAGTTTGACAGACATCGTATTAGCTTTTAAACAAAGACAAACAACATATTAGTGTGGAAGACATCTCAAAACTCCCAAGTTCTTCCATCCATCCCCTGACTCCCCTCTGTTGTTGTTATTTAAATCCTGGTCCTCTACAGTAAATCTGACCTCCACTGGGTTTGTGTTTCTTCTGTCAGATCATCGTTCTGCGGCACGCCATGGAGGCAGCCACGGCGGAGCGGGAGCGGGACATCGCCGCCCTGCAGGCCGACCTGGGCGGTGTGCGCGTTGAGCTGGACCACTGGAAGAACACTGCCGCCAAGTACGAGGAGGAGATCAGTCGACTTCAGGAAGCCTTCACACAGCAGCAGAAACAGCAGAACACTGCCAACCAGCTGCAGGGTGAGCTGTGTGTGTGTGTGTGCAAAACACAAACATATCTTTTTTTAATTGTGTAACCTCATGAAAAAGGTATTAATTATAACTGTATGCCCTCTCATTCCCCCCCATCTTCCTCTCTCAGTGGAGTGTGGTACGTTGCAGAAGCGCTGTGTGTGTTTGCAGCAGGACTGTGACGGCCTGAAAGATGAGAGGAAATCTCTCACAGACAAACTGCACCACCTGGAGGCTGAGCTGAGCAGGTACACACACACACACACACACACACACACACACACACACACACACACACACACACACACACACACACACACAGACACAGACACACACGGAACATTTTATTAAAATTAGGGCTGCAACTAACGACTATTCTGATAGTCGATTAGTCACCGATTATTGAAACGATTAATCGACTAATCGGATTATGAATGACACAAATTCTCAATTGCTCTTATTTTAGCAAACAGCTTTTAAATTTAGCTTGAGGTTGTTCGAGGCATGTGATGACTGAAAATAAAGGCAATAAAGATTGATACTTCATTCAAAAAAAATATCTTTTAATAAACTTTGTTGCATATAAGGGTACTGTTGACACAAAAGCAAAGACAAATCAAGTTTTTGTCCATTTAAAAGCAAGGACAGGCAAAGTGCTAATAAAACAAATAAATTAAAAATCAAGTATTCATTTTTCCTGTTAATAAAAATGACAGGGAAAGTAACAGCAATAAAAACATCAACAAACGAAACTACAGTCTTCTTCTGACTAAATAATTGTGATTAATAAAAAGCGTTTTTGTCAGGCAATAGGATAACATTTCGCTTTTAAACTTGTTAATAAAAAGTTTAAACCATATTTTTGTAATGGATGCTAGAATCCTGCGCGCAGGTATAAACGTGTATATATAACATCTGACAGAGGCGAGTCCGCATCGTCTCCGTTACGAAGTCACACGTGACTCCTCCTCCTCAAATGTGCGTGTTCTGCTGCCCTGGAGAACAGGTCCGCTGTGCAGATACTGCAGGTAGTTTTTTTCGGGCTGTTACGGGTGAAGTTCTCCCGAACTTTTCACTTTCTGGTACGCGATGCTGCTGCAGCGGAGGCCGCCATTGGCCCGTGTTTTGACGCGATTGCACATGCGCGACTTTCAGAGATAGGAAGGGAGCGAGATGGCTCACTCCTCAGCTGCTTTCATCAGCACCTCCGGTAAAACGACGTTTAGTTCAACTGCACGGCACGAAAAACACGTGCTGTGACGTAACCAACGAATCATCGACGAGTAAATTCGTCGGCGACTATTCTTGTCATCGATTTTTGTCGACGACGTCGACTAATCGTTGCACCCCTAATTAAAATACCCAAAAGTTACAATGAGAATTCTTAAGAGTTACCAAGTTTTTTGTTGTGTCTTTAAAGTAAAACTTGTCAATAACAGCTATCAACAAGTACAGTTTTTGGAGTGATAATAACTGGATTAGGCGCTTTAAACTAAAAATAAACTATATTGAAAAGTCCCTGAACTCTGATCTGAATCTAGAGATGAGGGTCAGTGCAGAACGTATCAGGATTGTGTGTCAAATAAGCGTGGACATAAAAACTGGACATAAAAGTCTGTGCGACAGCCGTGATCGAGCTGGTGAGTTGTGGCTCATCAGAGCAAACAGAAGAGATTGAAGTCAGCATCGACTGACGGGAGGAACCGGCTGATTCAGGCAGAGCAGGACAAGGGGACAGCAGATGACTGACAGCTGACTGAAGAGGGCCGAGCCGTCAGCAGGATTTTATCTGAGCTTCAGCTGAATTTTCACCGGTTTCCAATAAATTGTAGATGCAGTGCACAGCACCGGTCATGAATAGTTGTAATGAGAAAAACTGCAGATGCCAGAAGGCCTGTCCTCTCCAGCTCTCTGTGCCGTCCGGGTGTTTTGTTCAAATGGTTCAACACGCTGCAGTGTCCAGTCAAGCAGAATTCTAATTGAAATTCATACTGTTTTAAAACACTCATGTTGAAAGGAGCAGTAATCGTATCTGGCAGCTGTAGCAAAAATAGTTTGCCTGAGAAGTCCGTCACTGAGGGAAGACTCCTCCTTGTCCAGAAAAATGTCCCATCAGATAAAAAATATCTGTGGGTAAATGAAATCCATTCATCAAATGCATAATATCCCACATCACAAAGAATGATGAAGATAGATGAGGTCAGTGAGGGCGGAGCTTCAGGAAAAAAAAATTTAAGTTCTGATCTTGGGCAAAGTCAACATTATGGGAGTTTTCAAGCTGAAATTCATTGAGTAGAAACTAGCTGTGGAATGTTCTTTGCCCTGGATCCAGTCTAAAAGGTCACCTCCCTGTTTTCTGAAATGTAAATGACTGCTAATGAACCCACATATAAACAGGTTCCTTAAATATAGAGAAGGTTTCAATTTTGAACATTGTTTTGAACACAAAGTTGTGATCACTTGAGGGAGTAATAACTGGACATGAAAGTGACACACGTATGTTTGTGTGCAGCACCAGGGAGCAGAGTGTGGTCCTCAGCAGCAGTCTGGAGTCCCTGGAGAAGAGGGAGGAGGTTCTGCAGGACAAACTGGGTTCTCTGGAGAACCAGCACCTGCAGGACGCAGGCCGGCTGAAGAGCCAGCTGGACCAGGCCCAGGCCCGCACACACACACTGCAGACAGAGGTACACAACCCCTGCAAGGTGTCCACTCACTGCTTTACAAATCATGATGACATGACTGTATACAAATGAGTGTGTGTCTGTGTGTGTGTGTGTAGTATGAAGACACACAGTCTCAGCTGTTGGACCTCCGTCAGCGCTATGAGCGAACAGAGCAGGAGAAGCTGAACATCCACCAGGAGCTGGAGCAGTGCAAGAGCAGCCTGAAGCTCCTGCAGGACAAAGCCAGCTCCGTGAGTACACACCCTCACACACACACACACACACACACACACACACACACACACACACACACACACACACACACACACACACACACACACTTACACTCACAAAATCACGCACACACAGTGCACACAGACAAACAGACGATTATCCTTTTTAATAAAACCAAAGACCGTAACGGAGTATTTGTGTTGTAACCTTTTGTATTTTTTCAGCTTTAAATGTAATTGTTTACTCTCAGTTGTGTTGATGTATTTGTTAACGTTTCTTTGAGATGAATGCAGGAGAAGCACCAGATTTGCTCGTGGACACTCGGGCAGTCTTGGACTTTAGTAGCCGATAACAGATCCTCCACAGCCTCCTTCCTCACTGCTCACATTCTAACTCTAGACATTAAACACAAACTAGTCTTTAATCAAAGTCCTGCCAACTAACAAAGATGACTGATAACAAACTATGTGATGGAGGTAAATGCAAATTAAGTAAATATACAAACAAGAATTTAATTTTGAAGTGTGATTCCAGCAGATTAATGCAAGTAGACCCAGAATAGATCCTAATCTGATGAGTAGCAGCTCATCTGCCACTGAGAAAACTCCAGGAAACGTGAATCAGAAATCCAGACGAAAACAGCGAGACAGAGCAGCCTCCTCCTCCTCTGTTGTCCTTCTTCCCCCTTTTCTTCTCCTCCTCCTGTCTTCAGCTCCTCCTCAGGCTTCTGTTGCCGTGTCAGTAGATGTTTATCTTGTTCCTCAGATGTTGTTTTTCAGAATAAGAGTCACGAATAAGATAGACACACAGGACTATACATTGGTTTTAACCTGAACCTTTTGAAGGATAATTTCAGTTTCTTTATAACTTACATTTTTTTCATGGCTTTGTCCATCAGTGCCATCAGTAATTATCAGTGAAATATAAATAAAGTATCCTGAATTAAAATATATCGACATATATAATACACAGCTTTAACATAGTGACTTTGGTTCGATAAGCGTTTGTTCTAGAAACAAACCTTTATGTTACAAACATGTATTTGAAAGAGAGATTGAAATAACAGTAAATCTACTGCAAACACACAGTGATGCTTCAGGTCTTCATGTTCCCACATCTCAGCAGAAACTTTGGTACACTATGAAATATACGGATAGAAATGATGGACCGCACTATGAAAATACATTCCCACATTTGTAAAGACCCATAATTATCCTTTAGGTCAGTTATTAATCTTCACCAGGCACAAAGATTTAGAAGAGAGCAGATCTTCGGAGCCCATCCTCAGCTTTGCTGCTGTTTCTCCTCCTCATTATTATTATTATTATTTTAGTTATTAAAGATCAGAACAGACTCCTGAACTTTCACTGTGACCTTTAACAGCCAGTGTCTCCGTCAGGCTGATGCTGATCAGTCCCTGAACCGGACGTCCTGGTGCAGAGAGTTACTGAGCTTAAATCCAGCAGGAACGTGTTGGTGGTGAACGGTCGCCATGGTGACGGAGGGGATGCTCTTTTTGTGGTTGTCTGTTTTTTTGTGAATGTGGCTGCTGAATGCGTAGACATGGCCGTGTTGCTTTATACAAACAGCCGACGAGATACATTCGTCTTTCTACAGATCTCCTCTCTCTCTCTCTCTCTCTCTCTCTCTCTCTCTCTCTCTCTCTCTCTCTCTCTCTCTCTCTCTCTCTCTCTCTCCTCTCCCTCTACCTCTCTCTCTCTACCTCTCTCTCTTCTCTCTCTCTCTGTCTCCCCCTCCCTCCCCCCTCGCTGTAGCTGCTCCATCCTCCATGTTGGTTTTGGTTGATTTTGCCGGCTGATTTCTTCTTGTCCCTCTCCTCTCCCCCTCTCCCTCCCTCCCTCTAGCCATCCATATTGCAGCCTGTCCAAGCCATATTCATGGGCCTTGTCCTGGCTCTGCTCTACTGGTGTTTCGGCCAGTTGTGGTAGAAAGGTACACACCGACATGACATCAGTCTGTCTCTCTCTCTCTCTCTCTCTCTCTCTCTCTCTCTCACTCTCTTTCTCTCTCTGTCTCCACTGCCTCCATCTGTCCATCATCTGTGGAAGAGAAGCTGAGGTGAAACCGTTGTCCTGCTCTGTGATGAATTCAGGGTCGAATGTTTTACTGGAAAATGAGGAGTTTAAGATGCGGTAGAGAGGAACCCAGACTCTAGTATCAGTTTAGTTTAATTCACAACATTTTGGCCAAAGCAGGTTTCTCTCCGGCAAAGTTCTTACTCTGTTTAAATAGCGATAGAACTTTTATTTTGTAACTTAACTGACTGTATATAAAGATGGACAAAGTGTTTCTAGTTCCATCCACTTTCCAGAAGTGAAGCCATTGAGCAAAATTGGTTTCACGTATACTTTGGGTTTTTAGTTTGTTCCCCTAACACGGAGGAGATGGCGTTTACAACCTGCACTGCGCTCTCAGGGCGCCGTCATGTCGTCCATCTTTAGAAACGGTCTGTAGTTGAGATGAGGAGAACCTGAAGGTGTAGACACGTTACATGGAGGCAACCAGACTGTTAGAGTTGAACCCTGAATTCTGATCGGCAGGACTAACTCTTCACTTCTTGCACTTCACTTCAAAGCCGAGCTTCATCTTCATCATCGTGGTGGTCGGTCTTCATCTTCTGGTTTCAGCTGCGCAAACTAAAGCACGAGTGTCTGTCCATCTGTCAGTCAGTCCGTCCGCCTGCTTGTCAGTCCCACTTCCTCTGCTTCTGCTTCCCTGCAGCTAACACTGAAACCTGCTCTTTAAAGGGATGAGCTCCCACCAACCTCAACTGGAATCTACTAAAAATTGTTTTTTTGGATTTCAACTTTATAATAATCCTGTTTTTGATTATTTCATTTGTAAATGTCAGATGAGAGTAACTTCTTCCCTATTTTGAGTAATTTCAAAGTATTGGAGAAACTAATGGTGTCTTTTCATAAATGAGTTAAAATCTAAATCCTGCAGCAGCTCAGCCGTCAAACACCAACAGGTCAGAATAAGGATTTTAACTTTGTTTTGGACTCAGATAAATAGATCAAGTTATTTTATCCCTTTAAAGAGCCAGAATCTGACCACCTCTTAATAAAGGTGGGTTCCTAACACACTCCTCCGCCCTGCTTCATTCATTCCCTGCCACAGCTCCCGCTCACTTTCATGGTGATGGTTTTATTTTCATTTTCTGCATCATTTCTCTCATCTCTTGTAAACAGGGTTTTGTGGTTTTCTCCCATTTTCTGCATCCGGTTTGCTGCCTAATCGGTTATTTTTCCATCCCGCTCTGTTTTTCTTGACCTGTTTGCAGGTTTGGTGTTTTGCTCAAACACTGACTCTCTTCAGTGTTTTTTTATTTTCTCATCCTCCGGCCATTGAAACATTCATCATTCTGTCCATCGTGTTCGTTCTGTGTCGTTTGCTGCCCGTCTCTCTATCCTCTAATGTCTGACCAGTGTTTCCAGTTGTTTGCTGTGGGTGAAAACTGGTCTGTAACTTTTCTGTTTTTCTACTCAGGTAACCTCTCCTGGCTTCTTTACTTTGCTGCTTCCACCTGTTGAAGTTCTTTTATTTACTCCTTTCCTCTTCATCCCCTGAAGTCCCAAAAGACAATATTATTTACTCCTGCATCCTCTGTTATTTAGTTATTCATTTTGTGCATGACTCTCTGGAATAAGACCATCGACGGCTTTTTCATTTTGATGCAGCCGCCTCAAAAGAGAACTTTGTTGAGTAGAAAGTTAAAAACATCCAGGGTCCGTACAGCAGCTGAAAAACATCCTACCCCACTTTGAGCATTAGATCTATTAGATCTGAATTTTTATTTGGATCTACACAAAACACACTCATAGAAATCACCTTAATATATCGGATTACTGATTTCATCAAGATCCAATTATTTCCTGGGAAAATGAGGAGAATGTAAACAAAATTTAAATAAAAACGTAACCTCTTTTACAATGTTAAAGAAAGTGGGAAAAAGTACCAGATCCGCCCCCTGATGTAGATATGAGGGGACATGTGATGACCTCATCCTTTCATGGCGGTTTCATGTTGATCTGTCCTGTAGTTTTTCACACAAACAGACGGAAGCTTCACCTCCTGATGACTCAGCAATAGATTCTCTCAAATAGAACAAAACCCTCTGTGGATATAATAAGAAAAAGCTCCTCCTCAGGGACTTCAGGTGCTTTTCTCTCATCCTTCTTTCCTGCGGTCCTCTCTTCTCTCTCTCCTCCTCCTCTCCTCCGTCTCCTCCCTCTCTCCCTCCTGGTCTTAGTCCAGTTTGAATGAAAAGCTTTGGACCCAGAGATCAAACTAACTGGATCTTCTCTCTGTGTCCCGTGTGTGTGTGCTGGTCTCCCCCCCCCCCCCCCCCCGGACAGAGCGGCTGGAGCCCCTGGATGCCGGTCATCGCAGTGATGGTCGCCGTGACGGCAGCCGTCCTCTACCCCAACCTCTCCAAGAGCAGCTCCACCTAGGACACATGAACACAGACACACACACACACACACACAGGGCGCTGTGCGGAGAGCATCACTGCTTTACTTGTATAAAGTTAAATTGTACATAATTGTAGAGGGAATATAAAGGTTGTGGTTTCTACAGAAGATTCAGAAGCTTCTCGGTTTATTTTGTTGTTTGTTTTTTTTTTTTGTTGGGGTTCTGTTTTGTTTTTTTTAGTTTGTTGGTTTTTCTGCAAGCGGGAGTTTCGTTGTCGTCTTTTATTCTCGGCTCTCTCCGCTGTGGTGGGGGCTTTTATTTTTTGGTTTTCGTCTTTCTGCTGATTTCTAGGTAACAAATCGTTCTCCAGCAGATCTGAGCTTCCACAGAACCTTCCTGAGGCTGCGTTCACACACACACGCTCGCCCGCCCGTTTGCAAACGGAACAGGGTGGAGGAACCAAACACTTCCCAGCGGCCTCGGGCAGTCGAGTGGAACCACATCCACATTTACCTCTGAAAACCGGTTCATTGGCTCTCAGCCGTTCAGCTGCAGCTCTGCCTGTTTCATCAACACTGTCATACTTTAATATTCAGTCGCTTCACACATTTTTTTTTAACAGCTTTATATGTTGACATCAAAAAGGAGTTTTAATAACTTTAATAGTTCATATTGTCGAAACAGGGTGTGTATTGATACTAAAGTTGGTTTGTGTCAGATCACAAATCCACTGACACTGAGCCGCCATCTTTTTATTCACTATTAAAAAGTCAATCTGTAAATATCTGTCCCTTCCCCGTCATCGGCTTCAGATCAGATTTGAGCTAATAAAACAGAGTCTGGTGTTTCCAGACGTCTGGTTTCATCTGAACGTTCTCACCGAACACAAAGAGGTCAAACTCACTGTCGTACGTGATGAAGACGAGTTGGAGACGAATCGTCCCGAGTCCGCTGGAAAGTGTTGGTCCCGTCGAGGCCGCTTCAGGAAGTCCAGCTCTGCTCGGGTTCCCGTCGGCCATGTTGGATGCTGAACGTGGCGTTTTCTGTTTTCTCTTTGTTTTGTTTGGGGAGTTTTTGGGGTCGGGGCTTAAACTTGAAGCCAAATTATCTAAAAAAAGAAAAAGTCAGATTGATTTTCTTTTTTGCCGACACAGTAAAAGGGGTCAAAGTGCCTCTGATGTGACTTACTAACACCACAGTTTGTGTATTTGTGCGGACAAACACTACCACACACACACACACACGTAGCGTCTTCGACTGTCTGAGGTGTGTTTGTTGTTTGGAGAGAAGATGGACTCTGACCTTCCTTCTCCTGGGCTCATGAACTCCACAGTGAAACGTGATAACTGTCTCTTTAGGACCATGTTGGTTCAGACTCAACAACTTCTGGATTCCAATTTGCTTCCTGAGGATTAATCCCATTGACTTTTGTTGTAGCGCCACCATCTGGTCAAGATATGTTCGAGTCCCACATTTAAGTTCATGACAGGAAAGCTGGTTGCGATAATAATTAACTGTCGCTCACCTTAATGCATCGTGTTTGTGAATCTTGATGCTGCCACCTTTTAATCCTACTGCCAATTCGTCCTGGTGGTCAGTCACTGTACTGCACCACAAAGGTTTTCTGCACTACACTCTATTCCCCAAAAAACGAGAGAAATCTTTGGTTAATGTGCGTTGAAATAAATTTTCAGTCAAGTGAGAAGCAGCCTCCTTCGAGCTCAGAGTTCAGGTTTAACTATCGACCCACTGTGTTGATCTTTATCCCCCCTAAAACATTTGCTTTCGAGAATCTAGTTTAAATCCTAGATTTTCCTAAACCAATGTTTGCCATCGCTGCACATCCTGGCACTTTACCACTGTCAGCTGTGGATCAGCGGGGGACACTTCTCTGGCAGCAGATGTGCGTCATGTTTCCTCATGTACACGCAAACCTGCAAAACCTTTGTTCCACAGAGCAAATGGTGGCCAAACGGTGCAGGGTCCCTGAACGCAGCACAGAGTCCTGCTGAGTGTGAAGTCCACCAGTGAAGAGCTGAGTGACATCACACCTCATTCCCCTCCAATCCAAGTCTTTCTATTTAACGATCCAAGACTTAAGTAATTGATAATAAATATGATAATATTCTTTTAATTTCCTTGTGACAGCCTCATGACTTATTTTACACGTTTTGTGTCATTTGTGGGAAACGATAACATCCAAGTCTCAAACTGGGAAAAACTCTAAACTCTAAAACCAGACCAGAAGTGCATCAGACCAGTTGAATGTTTTGATCCTCACGTCTCCATCTTCTCTTCAAACACAGTCACACACACTTCAGGCCTCTGCTGAGATCATGTGTGTGTCTGTGTGTGTGTGTCTGTGTGGGTGTGTGTGTCGTTCACACTCTGAACTCTTAAGCAGTGTTTGTCATCATCTGTGTACTCTGTCTTGTCTCCGTGTTTTAAAAAAAAGATAAATAAATAAAGAGAGAGAGAGAGAAAAGACTACGAACAAATATTCCTGATGTTTAAAGAGAAGAACACTACAGAACAGTACAGAGAGAGAATTGTAAAATAAAAATGTTATTGAAATGACGTGCTACTAGACTTATTTTGTTAAAATTGTTTAGAGATATGAGAGGGAGCTGTGTAGAGGATATGATTCAGATGATGTGTTTAATATGCAGAGCGATGTTTGGATTAAAGTTGTAGCAAGCTGACCCACCACCTGCTGCTTCCAGCGTCTTCATTCACTGTCGCCTGCACAGAGACACGTCCACAGGTCAAATCACCGGTTCAGACAAGAGATCCACATATTCTGTTTCTACAGCACTTCTATTACAAACATGGGAATAAACAACTGAACAAAAATATGAAAGATAATATAAAGGAAACTGAAGAACAAACAATTCCCCAGGTCTCAACTTCATGTTATGCAGAGAATCCTCAATTAAATGTGGTGATATTGGTTTAATATTATATATATAGTTATACAATAATTACAATTACAATAAAAACTGTTTTAAATCCAGGTAAACAGATTCTGTTCAGAAACAGTTTTAGACCATAGTAGATGATCTTTGACTAATGCTGCGTTCAGGGCAGCTCCTGGAAATAAGGAAATCACATAAAAAAGTAGGTACATTATTGAAATGATTAAATAAAGTGAATAGAAACAAAGACACGGTGCGTTTTCTTAATTATTTCGTAAAGAAAATGAATCATTACATGTTATGTAGAAACCTCAGAGAGAGTCACAATCTATAACACAAATGTTCATGTCAGTTTTCAGAGCATTGTATTTTGTTATAGAATCAATAGTGGGCAGTAAAACACCAGTGAACCCAGTTTACATTTTTGTGAACTTTTCAGAGCAATTGCAATTTTGTAGAATCTATGACAAAAATGTGAGGGTCACACAAAGTTTTTGGGCTCGTTCCTGTTTTATTATAGATTCTATAACAAACAACATTTTTTATTCACTTTCCTCCAGAGATAAAACACCATAAAGAAGAAGCTGAACAGAGCATTCTACTTTGTCATAGAATCTATAACAAAAATGTTCATGTCAGTTTTCAATAGTAGGCAGTAGAACCCCAGTGACCCCAGTTTACCTTTTTGAGGAATTTTCAGAATATTGGATTTTTGTCATCGAATCTATAACAAAAATATGAGGGTCACAAAAAGTTCCTGTTTTATTATAAATTCTATAACAAACAACATGTTTTATTCACTTTCCTCCAATAGAAAAGAGATAAAACACCATTAAGAAGAAGCTGAACAGTCTCAGAGCATTCCACTTTGTCATAGAATCTATAACAAAAATGTTCATGTTAGTTTTCAGAGCAATGTATTTTGCTATAGAATCAATAGTGGGCAGTCGAACACCAGTGACCCCAGTTTAAATTTGAGGAATTTTCAGAGAATTGCATTTTTGTCGTAGAATCTATAACAAAAATGTGAGGGTAACAAAAAGTTCCTGTTTTTTGGCTAATTGCTGTTTTATTATAGATTCTATAACAAACAACAGGTTTTATTGACTTTCCTCCAATAGGAAGCAGTAAACCACCATTAAGAAGAAGCTGAACAGTCTCAGAACATTTCCCTTTGTTGTAGAATCTATAACAAAAATGTTCATGTCAGTTTTCAGAGCATTGTATTTTGTTATAGAATCAATAGTTGGCAGTTAAAAACCAGTGACCCCAGTTAAAATTTTTGAGGAATTTTCAGAGCATTGCATTTTTGTTGTATAATCTATAACAAAAATGTTAGGGTCCAAAAAAGTGTTTTGGCTAATTGCTGTTTTATTATAGATTCTATAACAAACAACAGGTTTTATTCACTTTCCTCCAATAGAAAAGAGATAAAACACCATTTATAAGAAGCTGAACAGTCTCAGAACATTTCCCTTTGTTGTAGAATCTATAGCAAAAATGTCAGTTTTCAGAGCAATGTATTTTGTTATAGAATCAATAGTGGGCAGTAGAACCCCAGTTTAAATGTTTGAGGAATGTTCAGATTATTCCAATTTTGTCAGAATCTATAACAAAAATATGAGGGTCACAAAAAGTTCCTGTTTTTTGTTTCGTTCCTGTTTTATTATAGATTCTATAACAACAGCATTTTTTATTAACTTTCCTCCGATAGAAAAGAGATAAAAAAAACATTAAGAAGAAGCTGAAGCGTCTCAGAGCATTTCCCTTTGTCATAGCAAAAAAAAATTAATTGATCACAAAAAAAAGTTTAATTATATTTCCCTCCTGTGGGAGGCGCTAAAACCCCAGTGCCGCCTCCTGAGTTAAACCCCCCTCCCGAGGAAGAAGCCGAACATTCCCAGTTTGCGGAGCGGTCCCTGAAGGCAGCAGCAGCAGTGTCCGTGCGGTTCAGAAACTTCAAACTTCAGCGGCTCGGAGCAGAAACTCCGCGGGAACAAGAAGCTCATATCCCCGCAAAGAGACCCCCCCCCAACCCGGAGAGACCCCCCGAGAACCCGAGCAACATGCCGGCCACAGAGAAGGACCTGGCGGAGGACGCCCCGTGGAAGAAGATCCAGCAGAACACCTTCACCCGCTGGACCAACGAGCACCTGAAGCTGGTGAACAAGCGGATCGTGGACCTGCAGCTGGACCTGGGCGACGGGCTGCGGCTCATCGCGCTGCTGGAGGTGCTCAGCCACCAGAAGATGTTCCGCAAGTACCACCCGAGGCCCAACTTCAGGCAGATGAAGCTGGAGAACGTGTCCGTGGCGCTGGAGTTCCTGGAGAAGGAGAACATCAAGCTGGTGTCCATAGGTGAGTCCGTCCTGCAGACCAGAAGAGCCAAGATGGCAGCTGCTGGAGCCACTGGTCCCGGTTTCACCAGTCCGAGCACCACTGGGTTGATTGTGTTGTTAATGGGAAACCAGTTCGAGCCCCAGAACACACGCTGCACACCGGACTCGCTTTGAAAACACAGAGTTTGAATGTGTAACTTTGATTATCTATCTGATTTCTATAGCCTACATTTTTATAAATGATTTATCCCGAATCAGCTGGAAACGCTTTTCAATTCGGCTCAGACGTGATTTCACATTTCCTTTAAAGTCAGAGTTTAGTGGACAGAGGAGCAACAGGAAATCACCTTTTTAACAGAGAACATGTTTAATTGAATTTCAATCAATCAAGTTTTAATTCTTCATTTGTCTCAGAGATCTTAACAAAAATGCAACATCCTCTGATCATCTCCCTCAACAAGAGTAAAACTACAATAAAAAAACTTTCTAACAAGGGAAAATACATATAATCAGCAGTGAGAGTCACATATTTACAACAGTTTTTAACATAATGGGAAAGTGAGTGAATGTTTGAACTGGTTTATACAGAAAGAAATATCTGATAGGGATGAAGGGATGAGTTATGAATGGAGGAGTTATTGTCAGTAATGGTGAAATATGTGAGGAGACAAGTTGTAAATCATGTTTTTATTCAGCTTTTATAAAAAACTCCACTTGTGTTTTATGATTTGAGGCCAAAGTTCAGTTTTATAGTCTTTTCCTGTTTGTGTTTCCTGCCAGTGTGAAGCAGCCTGTTAGTGGAAGATCTTTGTGAGGCAGAAACAATTACTTTAATTCAACTCTCTTGAGATTTGCTTCTGTTGTAGTTTGTTCTGTTTTCACGGTGACTCGCTTGCACTCGACTCTGGGGTGTGACAGGAAGTCAACACCACACTGAGCTCAGGAATTGTGCAATCTGAGGTCGATGTGCTCACCTGTGACATGAGTCATCGGGAATTATTGCTGTGGGAAAGTTCTAGACTTTAACGATCCGATCTTCAAATCAGCAGATGTACGGTAATAAATTTAGCTATTGTTATATAGAAAAAAACGAATTTCAAATGCCCACACCTTGGTGAACTACAATCCATTCATTCCTTAATCCTACATCAGGCTGGCACCAGTAGCATTAAAGGTTCAGTGTGTCGGAGTTAGTGACATCTAGTGGTGGAGTTGCACGTTGCACCTCACCTTCCAAACATGACCGTGGTCCTGTGGTAGCTCCAGTTGTCATAGAAACTCAAAATGTGTTTAGTTTGTCCAGTCTGGGCTACTGTATAAAACATGGCTGCCTCCGTAGAGAGGAGCCACTGCTGATGTGATTATAAAGTATTTAAATATAAAGTATTTAAATATAAAGTATTTATATATACGGCCCATTCAAGGGTAAAGAAAAATACAATTCGTACAATTGGGATTAAACATAATCGTAGACGTAGGATTATTTTTATATTCAATCTCTGACACTAGATAAAGAGTTCTAAGTAAGTTCTGTGTTGAAAGAATATTTTAGTCCGTATCTCTTAAACTTGCTCTAATCATCAAAACTCCGCCTCCACCTGACCAGAGCCAATCAGGATCCAGAATGAAGCGACAGCGTTTCTGCCTAAAAACTCAGTAGAATGGTTATAGATTGTTATAGTAGAGACATGTTGCTGATGAAGAAGCAGAGTTCAGCAGCTCTGCTTCTTCATCAGCAGCTCCGTCGACAAGATGACGGAGCAGTTAACACACACACACACACACGCACACACACACGCACACACACGCACACACACATACACACACACAGACACAGAGTTGTTTTTTGTAGGAACCATCTCAGGCCAATATTAGTGACCTCATCTCATATCTGTGGTCAGACCAGCAGACAGGACCAGGTGTGTGTGTCTCTGTGTGTGTCTGTGACTGTGTGTGTGTCTGGTTTGTGTGTTGTTTCCTGGCTGATTGTGTTCTGCTGGGACGTCGACGCACTTTGACAAATCCTCGTCTTTAGTCATTCGGCTCAAATTCAGAGTCAGACCAGAACGTAAACTGCATGAAGGCGCTGTCCCTCGCTGTCCCTCGCCGCCTTGAGTGCATCCATGTGCGTTCCACATCAGCACTCGATGCGCACTTCTCCAAACGCCACTTCAAAGCTGCGTTCAGAGCCACACGTTTCCCACAAGCCACCACGGCCGGCTGTGCCACAGAGCACTGCGCTCAGTTTGGTATAAATACTCAGATTGGTTGAGCTGTGTGGACAACGGGTCCCTCGTCCTCATCCGCTGTTCACTGTCTTCAGCCTCTAGAAAGTAAAACTGAGGACGTGGACAAATGTGTAAATTGTAATATTTGTGGATTGACTCTGTACAAAGAGGAGGAGCTACAACATGTTAAAGAGACTCTACGTCTGACACGCCCCCTTATAAAACCCTTATGTTGCAACTGAGTACCTATTAGCTTCTTCCGGTGAAGACGCTGGACAACCGGGGCCAAGACTTCGTAACCAAGCCGATGCTTTTTCCAGGTGTTTCAAGTCCAGACGAGATTTTGGCAAATCGGTATTAAGAGCGAGAAGGTCGTTGTTGTGGGAGGAGTCTCGGAGGTGGAGACACACGATGTCACAGTTTTGGAGAGAAGTTGCTTCCAACATCTCTAACTGAACAGAACATGAGCAGGATGCTTTTCCTTTGGGTGTGACCCAGTGAACTCTGGGTAACGTCCACGTGTGGCTGCTCTTCTCGGGCACTCAGACATTTAAATACGTCACACGTGCACTTTATTACTTGAGAATTCCACACGTGTGGTTATTGGGACGGACCCTGGATATCCTCGGTGTGTTTCCACAGCTGAACTGAGCTCGTGAGCCGAGCCGCGTGTTTGTGTCTGAGTCTGTCGGCACCGGAGGTCA
The DNA here is from genome assembly GCF_963576545.1 of Limanda limanda. Classification (NCBI taxonomy): domain Eukaryota; kingdom Metazoa; phylum Chordata; class Actinopteri; order Pleuronectiformes; family Pleuronectidae; genus Limanda; species Limanda limanda. Next base: position 27,141,100 of record NC_083639.1, read on the forward strand.
TTTTGAAATCCAGACGTCTGTAGTGAGAAAGTTCTTCTGGATTCAAACGGGAGCGTTTCTACCTGATGTGAGAAGCGTCTGAGGAACGTGTGAAGAGTGTGAAGCTGAGGCTGGTCGGTGTTTGGTGACGAGAACGAGCCGAGGTCCACATGGGCTCAGTGATGTCAAACTGAGGAGGGTTGATTTTCCACAGAACAGAGGAAATGACTGGCTGGGTGGGACACACACACACACACACACACACTCTCACAGACACACACACACACACACACACAGACACACACACACTCACACTCACACTCACAATGAGGCAGAGCTGGTCATGTTTTAGTTTTCAGGGATGAGCCAATGAGGTCGAGAGAAAAGTATTTTCATAGTAATAATTAGAGCGGAAATAAAACATTAGTCAGTCGTCAGAAAGTTCCAAAGTCCAGAGACTGATCGACTCTAATAACATCAGGGTCAGTCTGTGGGTCTGTCTGTCAGTGGGTCTGTCTGTCTGTGGGTCTGTCAGTGGGTCTGTCTGTGGGTCAGTCAGTGGGTCTGTCAGTCAGTGGGTCTGTCTGTCAGTGGGTCTGTCTGTCAGTGGGTCTGTCAGTGGGTCTGTCTGTGGGTCTGTCTGTGGGTCTGTCTGTGGGTCTGTCTGTCAGTGGTTCTGTCTGTGGGTCAGTCAGTGGGTCTGTCTGTGGGTCAGTCAGTGGTTCTGTCTGTGGGTCTGTTAGTGGGTCTGTCAGTCTGTGGGTCTGTCTGTAGGTCTGTCAGTGGGTCTGTCTGTCTGTGGGTCTGTCTGTGGGTCTGTCAGTGGGTCTGTCAGTGGTTCTGTCAGTGGTTCTGTCAGTGGGTCTGTCAGTGGGTCTGTCAGTGGGTCTGTCTGTCAGTGGGTCTGTCTGTGGGTCTGTCTGTGGGTCTGTCTGTCAGTGGGTCTGTCTGTGGGTCTGTCTGTGGGTCTGTCTGTCAGTGGGTCTGTCAGTAGGTCTGTCAGTGGGTCTGTCAGTAGGTCTGTCTGTGGGTCTGTCAGTAGGTCTGTCAGTCAGTGGTTCTGTCAGTGGGTCTGTCTGTGGGTCTGTCTGTGGGTCTGTCTGTCAGTGGGTCTGTCTGTGGGTCTGTCTGTGGGTCTGTCTGTCAGTGGGTCTGTCAGTAGGTCTGTCAGTGGGTCTGTCAGTAGGTCTGTCTGTGGGTCTGTCAGTAGGTCTGTCAGTCAGTGGTTCTGTCAGTGGGTCTGTCTGTGGGTCAGTCAGTGGTTCTGCAGATTCGTCTGAAGGGCGTCTCTCTTGAATCCAGGTGATGTGAACGTCTCTGATGAGTAACGAGTTTGTTCAGTGCACCAGTAAGAACCCACCATGACTCAGCAGTGTGGACACGCTGGGTGGGATCCAGTGTAACGTCCGTCTGTTAGATGCCTCACCTGCATGACAGGGGGAGGAGTGGGGGGGGGGTGTGTGCGTGGGAAGGAGCTGTTTGCAGACAGAGCGGTGGAACCCTGCGCCTCCTTTTCAATCACCCCTGGTTTCAAAGGCCCCTGGCTTCTGTCCACAGCAACGCAGGAATATTTCCATCACGTCTCCAGTTTCGTGTTTAATGTTTTGATTCTTGTTCTGCAGTCTGTATATTTTCAGCCTCTTCTCTCCTGTTCCCGTTAATTTCCATCAGTTCCTCAACGCTCCGGGGGGGCAGCAGGTTGTCGTCCTCAGCGTTTAACCCACGTGTCGTGTAAACACCGGATTTTACTCGCTCCGTCTCACAGATCCATCAGAGTTATGTGTCACAGTAATTAAAAGAATTTAAAACATTTTTCCTCCTTCACAATTCAGCCTGATTGTGTAAAGACCCATTGTGTAGAAAAGTGTGTTCGCACAAACTCTACAAAAACACCTCAAAAGGAAAGATGGGTGAGAAGTATAGAGAAGTGTTATCTATTATTGATAATAAACTTTAAAGTTAGTAGATTAATACAAGTATAATAACCGTTGTTAATAATTCCACCTCAGCAGAACAGACTGCTGAATACAAATTTCATTATTTTGCTAGTATTTTATGAAAATATGGTTTTTAATGGTTTGTTTAATGTTCCTTAAAAACCACATTTGAATGATTTTGACTTTAACTTAACTGAATATTTTTTTAAAACATGGGAGCTGATGGTGAAGAGAACGTCTCAAACCTGATGATTCACTGGTTTGGTCCTTTGATGGATCACAGAAGTCTGAGGAAATCAGTTCATTTATTGTGTGTGTGTGTATTGGGGGTGTGTCTGTGTGTGTGTGTACACAAGTGTTGCTTAAAGAGGGTGTTGGCTGTGCTTGTTCAGGCAGGTGTGTTGCCTCATGGCTCCAGGAGGTTGGATCGGCTCTGAAACGATTTGTCGGTGAATCAATCGGAAAACATTAAGATGAATTCCTGGCTGCTGTAAACTCAAGTGTGATGTCACCTTTTTTAATGTGTTTATAGATAATGTGTGAAGACACTGGAGAGGTTTGTCTCCACCTGAGGATCAAAAAGTCCAGGGTTTTATTTCCCTTATTTGCTCAAGTTTGGTCTCTTCCATCTCCAGAGTTAAATATGTGTGTTGTCTGCTGCTGCTTAATGCTTCAGGCTTCTCATCCGGTTGATATTTAACTGTGTTTAACTGTTTGATGCTGGACTGATGAATCACTGTGGGTTTATTAATGCTTATCTGCTGCAGCTCAGACAACTATAACAACTCAGTAAATGTGTCATAGAATTAAAGATAAGAGCTGAAATATGATAAAAGTCCGAAGCTGTATTGTATTTTGTACTCCTGTAAATCTGTGGCAGGAAAGATGATAAAAACAAATTATCACATGAAGCTGTACATTTAAATGAAGCTCCTCTATTCCTCTATTCAACAAATTCATACAATGTGGATTAAGCAGCAGCAGGTGATGTTTATCAGAGTTTTAAAGCTGATGCTTCTCTTCCGTTACCTGTACACACACACACACACACAGACACACACACACACACACACACACACACACACACACACACACAGTCGGAGAGCAGCTGGTGAACATCGTGGAACATTTAGATGCTCGACGGAACAAAACAGAACTAGAAGTGATTCACACGGACACGATAATGCCCCCCCGCATCTGCTGGATGTGTAAATAAGGACACCAGCAATTAGACAGATCCGCTGGAGCAGGCTGTGAGGCTTTCAGGAAAACAAAGTGGTTAACAACGAGCCGTTCTTTTTAAATCTTTAATTTGTGCGTGTAAAACAGTTTGAAATGAAGTGTTCTCTCGTGTGGCCGTCACACGTGTGTGTGTGTGTGTGTGTGTGTGTGTGTGTGTGTGTGTGTGTGTGTGTGTGTGTGTGTGTGTGTGTGTGTGTGTGTGTGTGTGTGTGTGTGTGTGTGTGTGTGTGTGTGTGTGTGTGTGTGTGTGTGTGTGTGTGTGTCTGTGTGTGTGTGTGTGTGTGTGTGTGTGTGTGTGTGTGTGTGTGTGTGTGTGTGTGTGTGGACTCAGGTGAAACGGAATGAACAGGCCCGACGAGATCTGTCTCTTTCAGTTGGGACCTCAGTCAGGCAGTGTGACCTCATTCTCTCTCCCACCACACACACTGTCACACACACACAGACACACACACTGACACACAGACACACACACATTGTCACACACAGTTAACCAGCGTGGTGCCTCCAGGCTGTGTTTTTGTGACTCGTTTAGAAGAAAGAAATTCCAGAATTTCAGTGAAGTGACTGTGTTTAATAAACGTATCTGTTTCAGTGCATCAGCCTACGTGCACTTCATTAGTCCTGGTGGCCAGTCGGTGATCAAACATTCAGTTGGGCTCCAGGATGAACTGATTAGAGTTTGGAGGTCAAAGGTCAAGGTCACTGTGACACTTGTGAACACATCATCTCAAGAACACCTCCAGAGAATCCTTTCAAATTTAAAACAAATGTTCAAGTCGACCAGTTGGATTAATTGATTTAGATTTGGGTGGTCAAAGGTCAAGGGCACATTTATGATATCTCAAGTCTGTCTTTAGGTAAAGTTTAGGTAGTTCAAAGGTCACAGGGAACTCGTATGAGAAAACAAGTCTATAGACGGAAGCTGTTCTGATTGTTGGAGGCAGAAAACTGCAGGGAGGTATTTCTGTTCTTTTTTTTAATCTGACCTGATTAAAAGACCCAGGATTTAGTTCTGACTCAGATCCTGGGTCAGACACTTAGAACCGAAGACACTGAGAAACTTAGTTATTCAGATTTGGCACATGATCCAGATAAAACTGATTTGAAACATAGCTTTTCACTTTCATCACAACAAAGAATGATTGGTATTGACGAAGACACACACACACTCGCACACACACACACACACACACACTAACACACACGCACACACACTCTCGCACATAGAGAGAGAAAAGCGTCCCAAGGTCAGCAGGGACTGAGGTACATTCCCCCTGTTGTCAGGACAACCTCAGTAAATAAAGTCAGTGATTGGCTGGAGTTGACTGTGTGTGTGTGGGGGGGGTGTGGTAGATTTGAAGGAGAAGTGTCACGTGACCTCGATGACCCGGAGCGGCCTCGTGCTGCGTTCAGGTCCTGTGAGATCGAGAGGGAGACAAGAGGACAGACGGGAATTATTCTCATGACAGCCCATCCTGTAGCTTTTGAAATATTTCAGTGTGATGGAAGAACTTAAACAAAACAATAACAATGACGTGAAAATGCAGAGAGGTATCTTCTGGGAACTGGAGCAGTGTTTGCATCGGTCCTGTTCTCTCACCATTATAATTTTTTTGTTAGTTTCACTCCTCCAGAAGCTGCTTTAATATTTGTGGCCTTTGCCCTGGTAGTTCGTTTTTACTGCACACGTTGTCGTTGTGAAAGTTTCGACGTCTAAAGATGAAGTGGTTTCAAAGTCCAGATTCTCAGATTTGGGTCCTTGTTTACTGCCTCTGGAGATTATCAGTGTTTACTAATCACAACCAGGATCACTAATCACAACCAGGATCACTAATCAGAACCAGGATCACTAATCACAACCAGGATCACTAATCACAACCAGAATCACTAATCACAACCAGAATCACTAATCACAACCAGATCACTCATCACATCACTTGCAGAAAGGTGAATAAAATGTATAAATATAAGTCACTGAACCGTCCAGGGGAACTGTGGTTGTGAATCTATTGTTTGAAGGATGGATTTCAGATTAAAGAATCATGATTTGTGTTGCTCGAACAAAAATCTAATTTGTGTTAGTGTAAGAAATCAGAGATGAGGAATCTGTTCTCAGGCTGTAGCTCAAACTTGAAGAAGCAGAACTCGGGCTTTAAATCCATCTGGGCAAAAAATTAAAAACGTGTATTTGGCATAGCTGCTGTAAAATCAACATATTTCTTCAAACCAAACCATCAAAGTGATCCTGTAACTCGAGCTTATTGTGGAAATGAGGTTTGGAGCATGTGAACGCTCGTTGTGACGGGACGCTAGAATTTCTCTTATTCTATCTTCACCATTTTTCTGTTATAAAAATAAAACTCTGATGTTAGGTGACTTATCCCAACTTCCATCGAGCGTGAGCCTCAAATCAGAAACTATCTCTGTTCACACTCACACACATGAGAACTCGTATTGGGGCATTGGAAGTCGTAGCTTAGCGTATCCTGAAAACAACCATATGAAGCAGAGCCTCATTCAGGTGTGAGTGAACTGTAAAAGACTGCACACACACACACACACACACACACACACACACACACACACACACACACACTGAGCCTCTGTGTTGCTGCAGAAAAGGTAACATGAGAGAGGCAAGGATATTGATTTACACACACACACACACAGACACAGAAAGCACCATTGTAGCTATCAGGTCTAAATGCAGCAGCTTTGTGTTGGTTTGTCGAACATGAAGCTAAAAGCAACAAAGTGTCGCAGTAAAATCCACTTTGACAAACGTTCATTCCAGGAAGTCGTTTTCATTCGGGGTCAAATCGATGAAAACACCAGTTAAGTGACATGTTTGTTTGTTTTTAAATGATTTTCAGTGCGTTGAAAAAATCACTAATAACCATAATTGTTGGTTACAGCCCTGTTATTCATTATGTTCCAAGAAAACAACGAACAAATGATAGAACTCAGTCAGGAAACTGGAAATCAATCATGTCAGCTTTTAACATGCAGTTAGATATGAGCTCTTAAAGGGACAGGACGCTCAAACTGGAGTAATATTAGAACCACGTGGTTCAGTGTCTGAATCCACTCAGATGCACTGGGTGTTTGTTGTTCTGCTGCTGATCCCACAGGAAAAAAACTAAATGTACAACACACAGACACACACACACACAGACACACACACCTGTTCTTTTGTCCTCATCACGTCCTGGTGTCTCACAGCAGACGCTCAAGTCTTTATGAAGCTGGACTGTTGTCATCGTGTCGCTGGTTTCATTGTTATCCTGCACAGAGACGCCTTTGTTGTGTGGGGATGTAACCTCTCACACAAACACACACACACACATAATTACAATCACACACACACATAATTACAATCACACACACAATTATGATGCAGAGTTCAGGACAGTCACTAAATATTTGTTTAATGATCAGTCTGACAAGAGATGACAGAGGAAGAGACGGTCTCTCTCTGTCTCTCTCTCTGTCTCTCTCTGTTCTTTCTCTTTTAAACACACACACACACACACACACACACACACACACACACACACACACACACACACACACACACACACACACACACACACACAGGGTCAACCCCACACATGTGTTAGGAAGTTAGAGTGCAGGGTTGAGGTTGGTTTGTGTGTGTGTGTTTGTGCGTGTGTGTGTCTCTCTGTGTGTGTCTGTCTGTGTGTCTCTGTGTGTGTGTGTCTGTCTGTGTGTCTCTCTGTGTGTGTGTCTGTCTGTGTGTCTCTCTTAGTGTGTGTTTGTGGTTCACTGAGGATTGTGATAGTCACAGTGGTGGTGAACCTCCTGCAGTTTGGCTCAGCTACAAACATCTCAAACTCTTCTCTTCTCATTCACTCTGCTTCTATTAACTTCCTCTTCTCTTTTCATCTTCTTTTCCTTCTCTCTTTTCTTTTCATCTTCTTTTCCTTCTCTCTCTTCTTTTCTCTTTTCTGTCCGGTTCATCTTTTCCTCACTGGCTGAAATGAGTCTGTATCTCTGAGAATAAAAAACTTTTTCCATTCTTATTAACACAGTCAGAAAGTTATCGAGCTCCCTTTGGGGCAGAGCAGATTTTAATATATAAGAATTTTATATTTCTGTTTGCAAACGATTTAATATTTACACATCCAGCTGGTACAGAGCAACATTATGGCTCATTTGGAATCATGATGAATGTGAAGTCCAATATTTACTCCTTTTAATCTCTATCTTTGGTCTCCACCTCCTCCTCCTCCTCCTATGCTTTTGCATAAAAAATGACTTTAATAAATAAATAAATTATAAAAAAATTGAGGATTTTGGCCTGTTTTGTTAAATAATAAAAAAATTGAAAAGTACTGTTTTGGTATTAGTATAAAAAAATCAGCCGTCAAGTATAAACATAAATAATTAAATAATTAGTTTTTCTTGCCTTTTTTATTTGAATTTTCTTCCAGTTTCCTTCTCATCTTGTTTCTTTACCTTAATTTAATGAAGTCAAATGGCTTCAGGATTTTAGAATGTTTTCCCAGTTAAAACCTAAATATACAGTCTATGGTAAAAACAGTTTTTTACCTTGACTTAACTCCCCCCCCCCCCCCCCGGGCTCCATGTAGAAACGGGGTTTGAACTTTTCATTGACTCTCAGACTCGTTGCCTCTGAACTTAATTCTGCGTTTTTTCTCTCTTTCGCTAATTGCATATTTTTAGTCTGTAAATTCTCCTTTCTTTTGTCTTTTGCTCTCTCATAACTTTCTATCTTTTCTCTCCATCATTTCCCCCTCTCCTCTCTCCCACCCTCCTCTTCCTCCTCCTCTTCCTCACCACAAGGCTGGTCTGGGTTCTGATGACATCACAGCCTGGGAACCGGCAGGGTGAGGTCATACAAGGCCAAACGCTGCGGTGTGTTTGTCAGTGTGTGTCCTGTTTATGCTGATGCAGATGTAATGCCAGATGTGTGTGTGTGTGTGTGTGTGTGTGTTAATGACAGGGCACCTCTGTGCTGGCGACTCGGCTCTTGTGGTTTGCAAGTCGTCTTGTTTCTTCAGTTGTGTGATCGTATCTATTTATTGTGAACTGTGCGATGCTGTTTTCCGAGATTAAAGATATTGATTTCTTTTAAAAATATGGACGAAGACCAAACTGTTGATGTGTTTATACGTCACGTCCTGCTGCTGCCTGCTGCCCCCCCCCCCACCTGAATCTCCTGCTGTGTGCCTTATAACCTCCAGAGAAAGTCTGGATCCAATTTGCAGACGTCCTCTGGAGCTAATGTCTGAAAACACCTTAAACACTTGTTATTTGGCTGTTGACTGAATCGATAGTGGGCGTTTCAAGTGCCCTTCAATTCAAGATAATTAATTCGGTAACTACGGTAGCTTTGGCTCCGATTGGATCTGTAGACCTCCTCTAATGAGGGGGGGTCCCGGCCTGACGCCCCCCCCGCTGGTTCCTGAAGACTCTCTCCAGATTCACCTCTTAAACCAACTCTGGACGTCTTCCAGCCCCATTCTTTGAAAAAGTGTTTTTCTCTCTGGGTTCATTCACTTCTTTGATTTCCTCATGAATGACTCTGAAAGACATGAGAGCCAGTTCCTCAGTCCTTTGATCTCTCTCTCTCTTTCTCTCTTCATCTCCGCAGCTGTAAGAGTGCGGCCAGTGACCAGATTAAAGAGAGAGAGAGACAGAATGACACAGCCTCTGCCTCTCGCTCGCCCTCGTGAACCAAACCGAGGACATTAAAAAGCCTCGTTCTCTTTGTCTGTAATCTGGATCTCAGCGGCGTCGCCTCCTCTGAGCGGCTGCGTGACTCATGTGACTCTTATTAAGCGGCAGAGTTACTGCAGCACTGCGTCATGCGGTGATGTCATGCGGTGATGTCATGCGGTGATGTCATGCGGTGATGTCACGGTTTAGGAGTTCACCGCGATGCTTCGGGGGGGAAGACTCCCGGCTTCTTCTGGAGAAGGTTCCGATCGTAGACCTCGGAAGTTTGTGGATCGGTCGTTTGACAACATCTCGCACATCATCGGGTTGTCAGCAAGATCCACAGAGTCTAGATTTATTTTAGCTTTTAACTTAAGCACATTTATTTATAATCACTTGAGCTCTTATAGTCCAGGCAAAGTAGCCCATTTTGGAGCCAAAAATAGAAGTAATTGTAAAAGAATTTTTTTCAGCATAGATTATTTCTATGAGGTGTCCAGAACAACATACTAAAAGTCCTAAGAAATCCTAGTTGAGGAAATATGTTTAATTCTCATCAATGTGTGCCAATAAGGCCCGGCAACAATACACCCCAAAAAGACTATTTTTTTCCTTTACTCCTATCAAAATGAAACTTTACACAATGAAAGTAGCCATGAAACGTAACATTTTTTGTATTACAAGTTTCTTTGAAAATGAATTTATGTATGTATTTGTAATACATATGAATGGTGTTTGCCTATGCAAATTAGGACATATTCAATAAGTGTGGAGCTCATGTGCTTGTCAAATTCATTTCAAAAGAAACTTGTAATACAAAAAATGTTACGTTTCATGGTTACTTTCATTGTGTAAAGTTTTATTTTGATTGGAGTAAAGGAAAAAAATAGTCTTTTTGGGGTGTATTGTTGCCGGGCCTTATTGGCACATTGATGAGAATTAAACATATTTCCTCAACTAGGATTTCTTAGGACTTTTAGTATGTTGTTCTGGACACCTCATAGAAATGATCTATGCTGAAAAAAATTCTTTTACAATTAGTCGGTCGTAAAACGCTACTTTGCCTGGACTATTACGGGTAGAAACGATGAATTGAGCCTCTTTAAACCGAGAACATGTGAAAGGAAAGTAAATCTGTCCGTAACGACTGTGACAAAACTTTTGAATCAATTTAACATTAAATCCAAACTCCACATTTAAAGGGTTTTAAGCTGTAAATTAGATTATGTGAGGACTTTGTGAAGAAATCTCTTAATGCTGGTTTTAAAATCACATTTATTTACATGGCTCATAACGTCGCCTGGAGTCTCAAACATAGAATCAACAGATCGGGAGTTTTTTACATCATCACATTCACGTGTAAATCCATTAGAAGTTTGAACTCCCTCTAATCGAAGGTGGGTTCTCATTTCCCAATCCATGCTGAAGCTAAACCACCAAAACCACCACATCGCCTCCCATTCAGAGACGCCCCCCCCCATGTCTCCCACACACTGGTTGAACCCCAGTGAACTCTTAAAGGCTGCAGGGGAACTCGTGTCAGAGAGAGATTTACACACACAACTTTACGTCCTTAAAAATGATTGTGGGTCTGATTTAACAACACACCTGTTCTAGTTTATGGCTGAAAAAAAGACTCTGGGACGAAGGCTCCGGTTTGTGATGATGACGATGGTCTTTGAGTTCAATAAATGTTGTCGAACGTGCAGAGACACAAACTGACGCCTGGGTTTGTGTGTGTTTGGCTTTTCTCTGCCACCATCCATCAGTCCTCAGATGGGAGGGGGTGTTGAAGTGTGTTTGTGTGTGTGTGTGTGATGAATCGGGGGGGGGGGGGGTATGATCTCACTGTTGTGGAATTTGAGTGGGTACCATTCTGTGGGTCAAACCTACACACACAAAGACACACATACACACACACACACATCCTGTTTTTCACCTCTACCTCCTGTGCTGAGTTTTCCATTTTTAAACGTTAACACAACTTTGGATCCTGGGTTCAAGTATTTCAAAATTAGAGGATGTCATCATCATTGTGGTTATTAAAAACCAAATGATAGCTGTGATGGATTTATGGCGTGCTCGCTCTCCTGTCTGATACTGAAGGCTGTCCGGGGGGGGGGGGGAGGGGGCGTGGCCCGCTGACATCACTGCGACATCACTGCCTCAGGCGTCAACTGTTCTGTTCAGCACTAAATTGTCGGGTTGGAAGCTGAGTGTGTGTTTTGTGAGTCGGATCCTGTCGTCATGAGAAGTAACAGCTGTTTCAAGTGAGACAGCAGTGGGCGAGCGACAGGGAGAGAGAGAGAGAGAGAGTGAACTACAGTGACCTCACACTGAAGTGATCTCACCTGTAGTCAGGGTGTGAGCCTGGTTGAGCAAAAGGCTTCGAAATGTATGTAAATATCTGAATGAAGTCAACGTGTGTGTATTTTATTTATTTACTGTGTGTGTGTGTGTGCGTTTGCGTGTGTGTTTGTGTGTTTGTGTGTGTGTGTGTGTGTGTAAATGAACTCAACAATGCTTGGGCTTAGTGACAATGTTCCTTGGTAGGTTATCTCCAAATGATAAACTTCTGGATCTGTTCAGTTAAATATTAAGCTCAAGGTCCGACAGTTATATGTTGCATAAAACATTTTCTCAAATATCCAAACGGATAAGAGAGAAGAAGAAGATTTCATATGATTAGTGACGTCATGAAGAAGTCAGGAGACGATGTCATGCATTGTTAAAAAAAAATCATATTCCCCAAGATGATAAACTCAAACTGAAGTTTATGTAGATGGATAAATAATGTAATACATGATCATGTGGAAGGAATGATGTCAAACTATGATGTCACATGAGGTGACCTTAGATGAGACGATGTAATCTACGGCGGATTTTCCCCGATCACCAGCTTGCCCCTCCCTTCTCGCTGTCGCCTAGCAACAGATCTGCAGATGGACACAAGGAGAGAGTTTGTTCCTCTTGGATTTTTAAGGTGATTGGTTGAGATGAAGCCTGATGTTTAAATCTGAAAGTATAAGCATCATTCTGGTTAGATTCTAAACTGCATTTCGTTGTATAAGTACTTGTACTGTGCAATGACAATAAAGTTGAATCTAATCTAATCAGATCAGACGTTTTTGCCTTCAGCATTATGTTATGAGCCTTTATTCATTTGTTGGCGTTTGAGGATCCTGGGAAATGAGAGTTCACACTTCTGAATCGAGACAAAGCTTTTCTGTAGTGACCGATAGAATCAGACACACGTTCTACAGCCTGTATCATCATCAGAATCAGAATCAGAAGGTATTTATTGCCAAGTAGGTTTACACCTACCTGGAATTTGCTCTGGTTATTGGTGCATACAATGAACACAGAAACATAAAAACACAATAAATACACCACACATAAGAAAAACAATAAAAAACAATATATATTTTCTCACTATTTACTTCTTATTTACTCACTTTTTCTAATATTTATACAAAGTAACATTTATGTGGTACCATGTGGTAAATATTTGGTATGTTTGCAGGATAATGATCATTATAGTTTTATTACACATTCACACAGTGACGCAGCTTTAACCAGTTGTGTGACTGGTTGGTGAGTTGTGTTGTTCTGACCCACTGAACTGGTCTGTTCCCAGTTGGTTGTTATCTCGCCTGTTGGAGACAACGCTGCAGGTCACTGGTTTCGGCTCATTCTCTAACTTCCTGTACCCGGGAAGGTGTGCCCCCCCCCCCCCCCCCCCGCTGATAAGAACGGCATTCTGCTCCCTCCCTCCTTCACCTTTACACACACACACACTCCCACACACTTTGTACACACACACACACACACTTTATCTCAACCCGCCCTCACTTTCTGTTTCTGCTCCATTCTTTGTTTCCCTCCGCACACACTCGAACCCTCCCTTCCCCCCCCCCCCCACGTCTCCATTTCGCGTCCTTGTTGTCTGGATGTTGTTGCATCGCCATAGCGACGGTTCAACAAATCCACAGGTATCGGCAGAGACGCAGGCTGATGCCGGAGCCGAGAAGCTCGAACACAGCTCGTCTGACGCAGGTCCGACTGAGTTACAACGAGGGGGGGGTGCACTTGTGAATGGGTTTGTTGACGGATAAATCTCTGAATGAAAGAGCTGAGTGGGCGGGGGGGTGGAGGCCGAGCTTTCATGAAATCAGAGTTCAATAAAGAAAGTCTTCAGCTAAAGGCTTCAGGATTCTCTGAGTATATAAACTCGTGTTCCTTTAAAGTTCTCAGTCGTAGTTGTAGCTGTTGTTATTTTCCAGTTATAATTGTTTCTACGTATTTTATAAATTCTATCATTGACACTCATCATGAAGCCTGTTTGTTCACGTCTAATAGTTTCTCGAGGACGCTTAATGTCTTTGGAAGTCGTTCTTATCAAACTGAGTGTTTGTTCCACTGTTCATTTCTCCATTAGTTAGTTAGTGATTAGTTAATGAGTTTGGTCTTGATTGACAGCTGAGACTGGCTTGTGATTGGTCGAGTTTAAGTGTGGGCGGATCCCACGGCTTCATCTTTATTTACAGTCTTTTGTTCCGTCTACATTTTAGAGAAAAACATTACAATATTCCTGGAGAAGCTCTGATGTACTCGGGTAAATATGTTTATGTTGCTGTCATCATCAACATCATCATCATCATTATCATCATCATCATCATCATCATCATCATCTTCCTCCACTCTCTGAACCACAGCTCCAAAGACCAGTTCCACAAGTGGGCGTGTTTGTTTGTTCTTGGTGGGATCAGGTGACGTCCTCCCACTGGCTCCACTGGGTTGAACAAGACCAGTCAGCTCCTTGAAGCCGGGAAGGATATGGTTGAATAGCGTTGGGCACCACTGTCCCAGGTGTGTGTGTTTGTGTTTGTGTGTGTGTGTTGGCGTGCGTCCAACCGGCAGTATTTGTGTTTCTTTAGAGAACAAACCCAGAACGTGACTACAGCTTCCTCCCGTAGATCTGTGTGTAGAACGTGAGCTGAAGGTTTGATGAACTCTGTGTTTCAGGTCTGAGAGCTGAGAGTCACATGAGGAGGATCGAGCCAATCACAGCTCAGACGCTTAGTCTCAGGAAACAATGCAGCAGATTTAAAGCTCTTTAAACCTCTCACACACATTTATATGCAACACACTGTTGTTTTTTAGTTTTCTGTCTATCAGTGTTTTGATTCGCTGTATTTATTTTATTCTCCCTCCCGGTCGCCCTCTCTGTCCCTCTTCTTTTGTTAAACAACAGGCTACCATGGCGATAGCCTCGATACTCACAAAACTGTGTCGGCGAGGACACACACACACACACACTCAAACACGCACACTCACTCGGTTTGATGGTGTTGAACTGTTTGAATGAAATCAAGTTCAAAGGCAAAAGTTATAACTTTAAGTTTAAAGTTTAGATTTAAGGTTAAAACATTTCAAGCGTTTCATATCAAACAGTCAATACAAATAGTTCAGCACAGTGCAGAAGTGAGGATGTTTTTGAATATAAAATATTGAATATTTTTTATAATAATGAAAATAAAATATTTAATTTGGTATTATTAATGAGAATGGTAAAAAAATCTATAAATTTCGTATAAAAATTTAGTAAACAACAAAAAACATCTTGCAGACTCTAATGTCTGAGCTTGTTGTTTTGCTGCAGAATGAATTTGGGACCAATCTGACTGATTAATGAACTGGTTCGGTTTAAAAACAGCAGGTTAAAAAATCCTCATATTGTGTTTCATATTATTCAACCTTTTTAGAAACATGTGCTTGTTGCCTGTCGTCACGGCACAAAAGAAACCGGTTGGGAAACAGCACCAGAGGTTTGTGAGGGAACAGTTGCTTAAAGTCACAAAAGGACCAATTCAGAAGAAAGTACAACTTTAATCCTTCACTCAGACACTAACTACACAATGAGGTCATGACTCTAAGGGTTTCTTAGTTCTTCACCTGGTCTCAGTAAAGAAAGCGTCTCATTCAGAGTGATCAGTGAGTGCTCGGCTGAATGAGGGAGTGTGCTCAGCCATGGGTGGTGCCGAGTGTGGGGGGGGGTGTGTGTGTGTGCACAGGGCAAAGGTCATTGTCGAGTGCAGCTCGCTGACAGGATGTTTGCTGGTGGTGACACACACACACACACACACACACACCCACACACACACACACAGGTGGGGCAGAAAAACAGCAAAATGGAAAGGAGGGAAGAATTATGTCTGTGTGGAAAAAGAGGGAGAGAGAGAGAGAGAGAGGGGAAGCCACAGAGATCAGAGTGAAATGACACGTAAAAAACAAGCGTGTGGAGAGTGAGAGAGTAAGAGAGTGAGAGAGTGAGAGAGTAAGAGAGTGAGAGGAAGCACAAGAGGAGAAAAGCTGCAATGGATTGAGAGAGAAAAGAGATAAATGAGTGTTTTGAATTTGGCAGCGAGAGAAAGATTAGGAAAGTTTGATGTCGCAACTTCTCTATCGTACAACCTTAACTCACACACAGACACACACACACACTCACACACACACACACACACACACACACACACACACACACACACACACACACACACACACACACACACACACACACACACACACACACACTCAGTCATTACAGGGTTGTGTCACCCATGGGTGAGGCAGCTCCTCCTCACCCTGAGCTGCTGGAACACGTCGGCCTGCTGACGAGCCGAGTTTCCTCAGGTGCAGAGCGGGGGGGCGGGGACACGGCTCATTTCTGCTGAACACAGATAAACTCGCTGTGTCGCAAGTTTCGCTCGCAGCAAAACAGTTGCACAAGAAAGTAGAGACAAACACAGGTGGTAACATTTCCACATTTATAATAAGCTGCTACACGTTCAACAATAAACACCAATCAGAAGTTATGAAGTTTACTCTGTGTTTGTTTGATTCGCTCTGGAGTTTATGAGACAAGTATTTAAACTCATGTGTGTCCTTGTGTCACCGCAGCCTTGTGTGTTAGACTTCTTAAATGTTGAAGAAGAAGAAGAAGTTGTTGTTATCGGCGAGAAAGTGAAACGTGAATTAAAAACAAGAGGAATGTTTTGTCTGCTTGACTCTGAACTCTCTGTGCTGCAGCTGGAGATTAGCTGGTGTGTGTCTGTGTGTGTGTGTGTGTGTGTGAGATGAGGTACCAGCTGGTACAGTGTGGTCTGACGAATGAGAGGCAGCCCCCCCCCTCCCTCTGTTCTGCCCTGTTTGAATGGGTTTGTCTCTGGCTTGTGTTCAGGTGATGTGTTGCACAGGTTGGAATCTGTCAGCGTTACACAACTTCTCATCCTGAGTCTGAACTGAGGTGTCGTCGTTGTCGAGCGTCGGGACAAACATGTTTGAAAAGATTAAATTAAATTAAAGATAAAGATTAAAGCTGCTTGTGGTGTCATCACGGACGTCAGCAGTTCAATCAGAAAACATGAATAACCCAATTCCTTTTTTATCTCCTCTACTTATAAGTGTCTATACTTTAGAACATTCCGTGTTCAAATATATTTCTTTTAATTCCATGTTGGATGAATTTCAGCTGTGACACCGACATGAAATCATCTTGCACATTAACCTCAAAACCAAAGTGTCATTTTTACATTAAAGTATTAAGTTAAGAGTTTTATCTGCTGATCTCACGTCTCTGCATTTCTCTCCTTCAGACTCCAAAGCCATCGTGGACGGGAACCTGAAGCTGATCCTGGGTCTGATCTGGACTCTGATCCTGCACTACTCCATCTCCATGCCCATGTGGGAGGGGGAGGATGAAGAGGTAACAGCCCATCTTCATCATAGATATATATAAAGACTAGATGTCTCATCTGCATTGCTGGCCAACGGAGACGAACGTCCGCACATGGCGGCCATCTTGCCAGAGGTTGCTCGCTCACCCATAACACTGTGAAAAAACAAAAATCGGTTGAAAATTGAGCAAGTTATGGTTATTTACAAACGGTTTGGTTTGTTATAAACGTCAGAGATGTAGATATGACACTGCATACTTTTGAATAATTATTTTATTTTCTAAAAAACTTGAATAATTTATGCAGTGTCATATCTACATCTCTGACGTTTATAACAAACCAGATCGTTTAAAAGTCGGTTGAAAATTGAGCAAGTTATGGTTATTTACCACTACCAACACAATGCTGCCCCCTAGCAAGATGGCCGCCATGTGCGGACGTTCGGCTCCGTCGAACGAGACATCTAGTCTTTGTTATATATATCTATGATCTTAATCCCCCTCTGTTGATCACATGACGTCCGTATATACGTGTCGTGGAAAGTTTTGGTTGCTTTGCAGAAAATACTAACGTTTGAATCAAGTGAAACGTAGAATCTGAACACAACTGTTGCTGACTACACTGGTCCTGATGTTTTTCAGGCAGAATCAAAGACACCTAAACAGCGTCTGCTCGGCTGGATTCAGAACAAAGTCCCAGATCTGCCGATCAGCAACTTCAGCAGGGACTGGAGAGACGGCAAGGCACTGGGAGCACTGGTGGACAGCTGTGCACCAGGTACACTGTGTGTGTCTGTCGATGTGTGTGTGTGTGTGTTTTCTGTATTGTATTGCAGTTGAGCTCTGGGAAAGCAGCAGTGTGTCGTTGAAGCACTGACGACTCGTTACAGATGATGGATGTGACGAAAGTAACATGGATTATTATCAAAAACTAGATGTCAAAAATGAAATGGGTTCTTCCCGGACCCGTACCGCATCCTTTCACTAAGTTTTGTGATAATTTGTGCAGTAGTTTTTGTGTTATCTTGTTCACAATCCAATGAAGCAACAAACACAAGGACAGGGGTTGAAAACATAACTTTCAAAGAAGCAGATTTAGAAATATAAAAAGTGTTTTCCCAGAAGACCTCTCTCTCTGTTGTGTGTCTGTGTGCAGCTGTTCCTCACATTGTTGTGTTTTTGCTGTGATCTCTTGCAGGTCTGTGTCCGGACTGGGAAACCTGGGATTCGGTCAAACCAGTGAATAATGCCACTGAAGCCATGCAGCTGGCTGACGAGTGGCTGGGCATCCCGCAGGTTCGATTCCCTCCGACTCTCGTGACCTGTAATCATTGTGTAACACTCGAGTGAGATCAGTAATCCCACAAGAGTTTAGAGGTTAAAGTTAGTTTCCTCTCAGGATCTTGTTGTTGCTATAAGAGCTTTTCACAATAAGATCTTATCAAGCACTTTTAACTCTATGAAGACGGAACTTGCTACGTCCTGTGTTTTCTCTGTAACACACAGAGAAAACCACAGGAGACAGATACATGGACACAAGTTTAGTTTCCTGTCTCTTCACGACAAAGGAAACACTCTGATCCCGAATTTGTTTTTACTTGTTTTGAGTCCAAGAGAATGAAAAAGCAACTGACACTGACATGTTTTATCCTGAGTTATGCAACAAATGTTTTTCCCCAGGTAGTAATGAGAAAACCAGTTAGAATGTCAGAGGATGTCATAATAAAATGATGATTCCCAGTTTCTTTTTATTGCCGTTAATTTAGAGCATATCTGGGAAATGCAGTCACTGTAATTCATCAATATTAGACTCGTAAAAATCCTGATCCAGTGACGCAGAACACAACATGACAACATAACTATATGAAAGTATGTGGATTCCCGACTCCCAGTACTAATAGTTATTGGTTTATTTATTTTGGCTGTGGTCTGAGCTTCTTAGTTCCACTGACAGTAAATCTTAACGCTGCAGAACACAGTGATATTTCAGAAAGAAATATCGTTCCTGCCAACTTTGTGTCGACAGTTTGTTAATCGGCATTTCCTGTTTCAACATGACAATGCCCCTGTACGCGAAGCTACATCCTCAGGGAACAGTTTTCCCAGTTCTGGTGTGAAGCAACGCGATTGGCTTCACGAGAAACTCTGACCTCGACCCTGGAGCGTCGACCTTGAGCCAGAAATGATCAGCGAGAAATTCAGCCTTAGTTTCAAAATCTGCTGCAAAGTCTGAAACTATAAAAGAGGCTGATGCTCAACTTTCACACATCCTTCTGACGTGTAATGCACTTCAACTGTGCGTCTACTTTCTAAAGGCTCTTATTTATAAGACATTTATAACACATGAGTAAGCAGCGTTAGTGCACATCAATCAAATTTATATGTGAAACTAGAATGAACCAACACTCCCTTTATGAAACCACATTTAAATTCACTTGACACAGATTCCACACTCGTAGATATCAGTCCCTTGCTCCATCTTGCAATGTTAAAGAAAGTGGAACAAAGAAATTCCGACATCCGCCCCCTGATCCGGAGCAAACATTGAATGAGTTCTTCCTCTGGCCACGCCCCCTCCCTCCACGGGAATTTGGTTGAGCAGTTTGTGCGTCGTCCTGGTGACGGTGGAACAAACAAACACGGATGAAAACATTACCTCTCTTCTGGGGCTCCAGAGAGAGACGCGTAAAAATGTATTTTAAGTTTTGGAATCTGGAGTTAAAGACAAACGGAAGCTCGCTATCTCTGCTCGCCACTCGTTTATGCTTCAGGCTGCTACTAGCATATCACCTGAATCTCCAACCTACCTATCAGCAGATGAGTTGCATTGTGGGTGATGTAGGCACCAGGTTTTAAAAATGCATCTTTTATTTGACCGATCCTTGTGTTGTGAGTCTCACCGTGATGTGGAAGTGTTCAGATAAATCTCTTTTAAAGAAGTTTGAGGCCAAAGGCAGATTTGTTTGTTTCTTCTTTGTCTGTGATTCATCGTACATGCTTCATCTCACTGTAACGATCCTTTCACATCAAAACATAGATTACATGAGCTTGATGTGTGTGTCTGTTTGTGTGTGTGTGTCTGTGTGTGTCTGTGTGTGTAGGTGATCACCCCAGAGGAGATCATTGACCCCGGTGCAGACGAGCAGTCGGTGATGACCTACCTGTCTCAGTTCCCCAAAGCCAAACTGAAGACAGGAGCTCCACTCAAACCCAAACTCAACCCCAAGAAGGCCCGAGCCTACGGACCAGGTACACACACACACACACAGACACACACACACAGACACACACACAAATAACAAAAACTCTATCAGATGAGATCAAATCCGATTGTCTAAATGCAAATATTTCTTTGCTGCAAAAGCAAACGACACGATCAACCATTTTAACGTTGTGTGGTTTTTATGCATCCTTAAAGTTTCACACATTTGTATTAAGTTAGATTTAAATGTTCTGGTTTTAAAGGTTATCGTTCTGTTCTCTGGTTGAATAACAGCAGCTTCTGTGTTTGTGACCTGTTGTTCTCACTGTGCGTTCACTGGAAACACTGGTGTGGCTGACAATGAGAGGAAGTGAGCGGCTGGTCGGCTGAACAATGGCTCGCACTCCGATCTCACACACAGACACACACACACACACACACACAGACAGACACACACAGACACACACACACACACACAAACAGACAAAGATCGGTGAGGTCGTCCTCCAACTTGTACTGTTACCATGAGGAGGAAATACCTGGAAATGAATCCAGTTATACTCAACAGGACACACACTCACACTCACACATACACACACAAACACAAAGATGAAGGTTAATGTCATTGTGACATTTGCAAAGTTATATTAATAGAAACTTCAGTGTTTTTACGTCGTATAGACAAAGTAAAGTAAATCAGTTTCGGTCAGTTTGAACTGTGTTTTCTTCTTCTTCAGTTTCAGTCGACAGTCAGTGATCATGTCTGTGTTTCTGAAACTGTCTTTGACCTTATTGATATTAATGTGTCAGAGTATTTTCTCGCTGTGCAGGCATCGAGCCGACGGGGAACCGGGTGCGGCGACCCGCTGTGTTCACCGTGGACACGTTCAGTGCCGGTCAGGGTCAGGTCACCGTCTACCTGGACCATCCAGACGGCACCAGAGAGGAGGTACACTCCACAGCCTGCTCCTCCTCTTCCTCCTCTTCAACATGTCGCACTTCTTTAGAGATAACAAAGTCGTACAATCGCATGGATCTAAAATATGCATCTGTGTTGTTCATCAGCTGAAGGCGGAGCCTAACGAGGGCAAGAAGACGTTCAGCGTCACCTACATTCCTCAAGTCGTGGGAAGTCACAAGGTGAACTCCGGTTTCTCTAAACATGTAACAAAACATGAATCAGTTGTTTCTGAGAATGTTAATCCACTGAGTTTTTCAAATTTCAAAAATATAACAAACCGAAGCAAGCGAAAGTTCACAATGTATTTTTTACTTTAGGACCTAAACTTTAAATTGTAGACAATCTGATTCTTAACAATTCACGGAGGTTGGTATGAAAAGTAAAAAATGATGTAGTACAGATTTAAAAGGTCATTGAAAGGCTTCATTTTTTAAATTTTCCGTATCTGTATCACACTCCCTGTAACTGTCGTTCTCGTTTCCTAGGTGACGGTGATGTTTGCAGGTCAGCAGATTCCCAAGAGTCCGTTCGAGGTGGGCGT
Organism: Limanda limanda; assembly: GCF_963576545.1. Lineage (NCBI taxonomy): Eukaryota > Metazoa > Chordata > Actinopteri > Pleuronectiformes > Pleuronectidae > Limanda > Limanda limanda. Next base: position 27,162,400 of record NC_083639.1, read on the forward strand.
GGACAAAGCGCTCGGCGACGCCTCCAAGGTCACGGCCAAAGGGCCGGGAATCGAACCTGTGGGCAGCGTCGCGAACAAACCCACCTACTTTGAAATCTACACTGCAGGTCAGACACTAACCAGACGCATCACTCCAGACTGTAAACTATTCTTTAATTATCAGGATTATAAAAAACCTGTAAATTGCACATAAACATAAATTATAGTTGAGTTTAATTACAAAGTTTTATCTCCGTCTCAGACGTTTAGACGATGTAGTCATCAGCTCAACCTGGAACATTACAGAGCTTTTGGCAGGAGGACTCGTTTCAGACCAAGTCTCCTGTTCTCTACTGATCACAGAACTTGAAGGACCCATCATTTGCCCATTTTACCACAAGTTGATATGGTTCCTTGGGGTCTTAATGAAATGTCTGTAACATATTTTGGTCAAAGTACCACAAGGATCATTAAAAACGGCACCTTTTTACACTGTCTAAAACAGCCCTCCTCAGATTGACCTGATCCTCCCTCCTTCACGAGATACAAGCGCCCAGATTTTTATCTATCCATTGCCTCTGTAGAAATAAGGCTACTGGAGCCGAAGATACAATCTTGCAACCATATCGGCCCGGTTAGTTCGCGATCCGGGCCGTGTAGCTAGCCTATGACGTCAAATCTGGTCGTAATCCCATCCGTAATCAACGCGATCAAGCTTATCGTTTCTGACAGAGAGGAACCACAACAAATCGTGGGAGTTGTTTTTTTTCCAGTGTGTTTGGGACGGTAGACATGCCAGATTAACGTGTAGAAGCACTACAAAAGTGGCATTTTCATAATATGTGCCCTTTAAGAAGTATCTCACAGAATTGTTGTGGACTCACGTAATGCTCCGTCCTCTGGGGGGGGGGCACCTCTCAGCTGTAATCGCCTGCTTGCCCCCCCCTGTTGCTTCTTCCCCATAAAGTTGAAACTCCTTGGTTGAAGCCGAGTCGTTGAACGGAGTTTCCTTCTCTTCACGTCTCCTCTGCAGGAGCCGGCACAGGAGACGTCACGGCCATGATCCGAGACCCTCAGGGCCGTCAGAACAGCGTGGAGGTGATGATGGAGGACAAGGGCGACGGTGTGTACCGCTGCACCTACAAACCCAACCAGGCCGGACCCCACACTGTGACTGTGACCTTTGGAGGGGTGGGGATCCCCAAGAGCCCCTTCAGCGTGGACGTGGGGCCCGGTGAGTCCCTTCAGCTCTGCTACATCACTTCCAGTTATATATATATAGATCATCAGAAAACATCTAACCACTCCTCCGTGTGTTTCCTCTCTGGTTTGTGCAGCCTGCATGCCGGGGTCCTGCAGGGCCACGGGTCGGGGTCTCCAGCCCACCGGCCTGAGGGTCAAACAGGTCGGGGACTTCAAGGTGGACACCAGGGCGGCCGGCAGCGGAGACCTGAAGGCTGTCGTCAAGGGACCAAGTGAGTTCCGTCTGTTTCTGCAGAGACACAACGTCACCATCACCTCACTCCGTCTCTAAACCCGAGGAATCCAATGACCTCGGAGGCTCTTCATGGTCGTCCTCACAGTGTTTGGTTCGAGCTTCTCGAGGCCGAAGTCTTTTATCTGTTGAGTCTGTTGCTCAGTGAAACCTGAAGAGGACAAGGTGTTTACAGCCTGAGCCCCGGAGCTCCGTCTGAGGAAGTCTGGGACTCGTTCACTTCCTGTCTCTCACTTTTTTTTTTCCAAACATTTTTATTGATTTCACATTTGCAGTAGACAATACAATCAAAGACAGTTTCATTTCCATTTTGTATAACCCCATGCCCATCCCATCCATCCCAGAGATCTTCAAACATTTTAACAACAGTATAATATACCAGATCGGTTTTAGATAACACGACATACAGAAATAGATAAATAAATAAATAATAAACAATAACAATAATAAAATAATAAGCTAATAAAAATAAATGTCCTGTCTCACACTTTTAGTGGAGAACCTTTCCTGGGTTTATTTGACCTTGAACATTTGTAGTTTTATTCAGTTTTAATCTTTTTTTGTGGCCCTTTGTGACTAGTTTTAAATAAGTAAATAAGGAAGATGTTGGTTCTTATTGTTCTTCATCTCCTTGAGGGGCTGCGGTCACTAAGACTGACAATCAAACAATATTATACAATTCACAACATTTCTGTTTAATCATGTTTTATTTTCTATTTTTAAAATCTTAAACCTCATTTGAACCTTGTTGGTTGTCGTTGGCTCGGCTCTCCCGTCTGTCACATGATCTCCATCCCGTGGATTTGTGTTTAATGTCAGAACGCTTCTTTTTAAATTGGATTTAATGTGTGATTAACGCTGTTTGTGTGTTTGTGTGTGTTTCTCAGAAGGCACGGAGGAGCCGGTGAAGCAGATCTCCGCTCAGGACGGTGTGTTCTCCTACGAGTATTATCCCAACAGTCCTGGCAAGCACAGCGTCTCCATCACCTGGGGGGGTCAGCACATCCCGAAGAGGTGAGCTGTAAACTCTGCGTGTGTGTGTGTGTGTGTGTTTGTGGTTTGAGGCATTACCTCAGCACATGACCTCATCGTGTGTGAATGGGAGGATCCTCAGGGGAAGGAGGAGACTCAGTCTGGGCCTCGTGTTTCCTTTGTCACTCGTCTGAAGAGGAGATTGTGTGTTTTGTTGTGCAGAGATTAACGACAGTGTTCCTCACGTGTCGGAGCAGAAAGGGCTCATCTTCATCTTGGGAGGTATTTTTAAAAAACAATTAAAGAGTCGCTCTACTCGTGGAAACAAGGCGATGATTCAAAGTCATCCACGTTAAGGAAATATCTGTGATTTTTCAAAACACAGTAAATCAGTTTTAGGACATGAGACAGAAAATAAACATGTGACCAGAAGCTGATTCAGATCCAGTTTCTCCTCAATAACTAAACATAACATATCAAGTGTCTTTAGATAATAAGGATCATTGTATAATAACAATAATTTATACCACACCTTTCAGGCTTACGTTCAAAGTGCTTTTCAAAATAAAAGAGAAGCAAATACACATTTTGGAGCACACTCTGCATTGAGCTGTTTTGAGTTTTCGGGATCAGGTTGAAGTTAGATTTGAGTTGTAAAGACGCTGGAGAGTTTTTCATGACACAAAGATAGAAACTGAAACATGAGTCGTATCGAAAACAATATATCACAACACACAGTTTAATTCGGAGTGAAGCTTGTTTCAATCTGAGCAGAGTGAAGAGTCGCACACTGTTTATACACACACACACAATCACACACATCCTGCTCACTCACACACGCATACAATTAACAGCCAGTAACTGCTGAATATTGAGTTACAGTTCTGTGTGTGTGTGTCGACAGCCTTGAGGATGAGCTCATGCTGTGTGTGTGGCGTCACACACACACACACACACACACACACACACACACACACACACACACACACACACACAGTTACACACTGAATGACCACATAGGGTTGTGTGATGTTACTCTCTCTGACAGCTCTTCTCTCTCTCTTTCTTGTTCTCAGTCCGTTCGACGTGACCGTGGGGAAGGAGGCGGGGCCTCAGCAGATCCGGGCCTGGGGTCCCGGCCTGGAGGGAGGCATTGTGGGTAAACCCGCTGCCTTCATAGTGGAGTCCATCGGCACTGACGTCGGGGTGCTGGGTGAGAACAATGCTTTTCTTTTGCCTGTGAACCCCCCCCCCCTCTGCTCCACTTCCCTTCTAACCCAACCCGCCGTTTGTTCAGGCTTCGCCATCGAGGGGCCGTCGCAGGCGAAGATCGAGTGCGAGGATCAGAACGACGGGTCATGTGACGTGAGCTACTGGCCGACGGAGCCCGGCGAGTACGCCGTCCACGTGACCTGTGACGAGGAAGACATCGAGCACAGCCCCTTCATGGCCTTCATCGTCCCGGACGACAACGCCAGCGACCCAGACAAGGTCAGAGGACCCCCCCCCCCAAACCCCGCCCCTTTGCCTATCGTGATGCCTCTGTCACATTTGTGTTGCTAAACGGGGGATATAATGGGACAGGGTTAATGTCAGATCTGAATTGCGTGGGTGTATGATTTAAAACTAGTTCTTGTGGGCGGCTGTGGCTGAGGGGTAGAGTGGTCGTCCTCCAACCTGCAGGTCGGCCGTTCGATCCCCAGTCTGACCCATCTGCATGCCGAAGTGTCCTTGGGCAAGATGCTGAACCCTGAATGGCGCCCCCATAGAATAACAAAGTGCTGCAAATAGATGCACTGTATGAATGTGTGTGTGAATGGGTGAATGAATGAATACAAAGCCAAAGCCAAACTGAGCAACTCTCTGTTTAAACATAAAGCTCAAGATGGATGCGTTTGTGTAAAGTTGAGGAATATTAATTTCTGGCTTCGTCCTCGTAGGTCCAGGCGTTTGGGCCGGGGCTGGAGAAGAGCGGCTGCCTGGTCAACCAGCCGGCGGAGTTCACTGTCAACGCCAAGGACGCCGGGAAGGGTCCGCTGAAGATCTCCGCTCAGGTGAGACAGAGAGACACACGTCCACAGGAGAGCATCCGTCACGTCCTCCGAATGCACAGGGCACTTCCTGGTAGGGATGTCACGAGAACCGATACTTACGATACCTTTCGTTACTAAGATAACAAAACACAGACGATGCCCATTTTTTTGAAGCACCGTGAGCGCCGATGCCAGCAGCCGTTAGCAACTTAGCATTAGCATCGGTGCTGCGCCAGTCGATGTTTACGTTCAGAAAACCAAGACGGCAAGGAAAGGCACAAAGAGTCGTGTATGGGAGTACTTTTTGTTTTAGGCAGATTACTGTGGCGTTACCATTTAATGCATAACGTGTCTCACAACAATGCGTCACTCACATGCGTCCGCAACTACCGTATAACCCACAGTATATGCGCAAGCACATTAAACTACCGTATATGACATTAACAACATCCAAAGAATGCACTTTTGGAATCTTTTTTTTACCGTGGTATCGAAATTGGCATCGAGAATCGTGTTATTTTACTGGTATTGGCACCGACTACTGGATTTTTGGTGTCGTGACACCCCTACTTCCTGGTTCCTGAAATTAAGAAAACTTCAAGTGTTTTTGAGACACCTGTTGCATATTTTCAGCAGCAAATCCTTGCACCTGAGATCAGTGAATCTTGATAGTATGATTCAAATGAGATAATAATTCAAAATGTTTTGATTCAATTCAATTGACCGCCTCCTCTGCCCGTCTGTCAGGATGCAGAGGGCCTTCCTGTGGAGGTGAAGGTGAGGAGTAAAGGCGACGGGCAGTACTCCTGCTCCTACACCCCCGACTCCCATCTCAAACACACCGTGGCCGTGGCCTGGGGAGGAGTCGGCGTCCCCAACAGCCCCTTCAGGGTAAGCCGCCGCTCACAGACTCCCGTCACAACAGGAAGTGCCATCCTGCCCAAATCTGGGGATCTGGTTGAGGCACAAAGGGTCAAAATTGTCAATTCTGAACCTTTGGTTAAAAGCGAAAGCACCAGAGTCGTTGTTCAATCCGAGTCGACGGTTTTAAATCAAAGTGTAAAGAAGGTGAAGTCAAACTTTCCTGATGTGAGCAGCAAAGCTAAGAAGCCTCTGATCATCATCACCACTCACACTGAGGCGTGGTACAGCTGCTGAATCTGGAACATCACCCATTCATTTTATAAAATGAATGCGTGATAAAAGCACCATAAAACCCCATAAAATGGTAAATAATGAAACAATTTGATATTTCTTTTTCTTTTTTTGTTTTTTTAATAAGGATTTTATCAAAACTGATGATTATGTAGGTTTAAATAACACTGAGATTTAATCAAAGTGCCTGAATTGAGTAAACTGAAAACATATCACTGCCACAATATGATCAAAAACTATTTCACGTATTTTTCTTCATTTTAACTTTTCATCTTGTAACAGTTCACACGTCACATATTAACTCTCTCTCCTTTGGCTGCACTGTAACAATCTATAGTTTGTCTTCTGCACTTTGACCCTCACTAATCCCAACAGCTTTTATAAGAAGTAAATCTGTTTGTTGACTTCAATGATATTATATGACTATAATATAAGGATTGAATCACCATATTCACTAACCTGTGTTTTCTGTTCTGTAACCACTGACCATGTTACTCACTCTGCTTGTGTATTTTATTTCACTTTATTTCTTTTTTTTTTAATGTTGAGCTACGATAGAGCTTCACTGAACTGAACCTTTCCTGATTTAAAACTACAAACCAGTGAGAAAAATAAATCATATCAACAATGATATCAAAAAACTTCTGAGTGACACTAATAATTTAGATAATTGGCGAAACCTGAGTCTCATCCGACTTGTGTGTTTACTTCAATATTGATTATTATAATAATATAATAGTTTTACTCTCTTATGATTTGAAAATATTGCAACTGCAAACATCTCAACAATGTCTAGTTGTGATTTACTAAATATAATTGAAGTGAAATTGAAGCAAGATGTTGTTTGATCTTGCATGGGGGGGGGATGTGAGAGGTTCAGATGAGTGAAGCTCCGCCCAAACGGCTCGTGATTTTGTTTTTGTTTCAAGTAATTTTCATCCTGTTAAATGAAAACCTTTTCAGTTAATGAATTAAGAACTTCCACCTTTTATTCTGGAGAATCCTTCTGTTCTCCAGCTGTTACAGTAGTTGAGGAAACTCACTTTCTTCGGTGCTTGAGCTTCTGCTCTGTCCTCATCTCCAATCGTCTGATTCATCATTTTACTCACTGTGAGTCTAGTCGGGACCAAATTGCCCCAAAAATGATATTCATAAAAGCAATGGGAGTGAAAATGTTTTCATTTTTACACTAATCATTCTTCGGTCACCACCTTTCATTTAGTTTTTTCATCACATTTTGAGGTATTTATTTTTCTTTTGTTGTAACCGTGACGTTACCGACTTCCTCGGCTGTCTTCACTTGGTTCTTGTTGTTTTGAGGCGTTTATAGTTTCACCCACAGGGTAAATCAGTCTGGTGAGAAGCTGCCAGTGGGCCTCGGATCTGTTTAGTCCCTGAGCTGCTCAGGAATTTTAACCCGATGCCAACAACAAGAAGTTAACAAAGTCTTTGTGTTATAAGACGACAGAGGCACAAAGTCCAAAAGCTGCTCAATAAACCTGAACTCTTTTATTTAGATGTTTCACAACATACATTATCTCAAAGGGCTTCACTTAGTAAGACGTTAGAAAATTATAGAGTGAACCCAACAGTTCCCACAACGAGCAATTACTTGGCGACAGTGGAGACAAAAAAAAAACATTTAAAATCTTGATGTTTAGATCTGGAAACTGCTTCATACTTTATGTGCTTATATTTTTTTTCATTTATCATAAATAAGAACATCCTGCAACATATGAAAACATGTGTGTGTTCTGAAGATGAGATTTGCACTGGTCCACGGATCCTTTCAACCGGTGCAGCGATGTTTGTACTTGTCTGAAAAGTTTGATTTCAGAGTTAGAGCTGATGTCACAGCGATGACTCAGCAGACTTGTTGTGAGCTGCAGCAGCCTGAAGGCTCCATGTTGCTATAGTGGAGGATGGAAGGTAAACAGCCACACCCAGATACCTGCTCCCAGCACTGGGAACATAAACCTGCTGCAGCGACACCTTTCATTTCAAAAACTGGGAATGTAAAGAAGCCCGAGTTTAACTGAGGTTGATGGAGGAAAACGGATTAATCGTCTCTTCTAATTTCAAGACAGCTGATAAACTATCTGAGAAACTGAGAGGAAACTTCCAAACTTCACATTGTTCACAACTCTCTCCACCCTCCAGACTTTCCTCTGGTTTCTATGTATCATGACGTTGGATGTGTGTAATCTGTTAAAACCACGACATTAAACTCATTTTCATTCCTAGCTCTGTTTTCCAAGACTCATTTGGTTAATGATACTTAATTGCTGCATATTTCTGTCTTAACGGTCGTTAAATCTGTTTCTGTTACTAACGTGTTGAAACTCACCTTCATCGTCATCAGCATTTATCATCACTTCAGTTACACTACAATGGAAGTGAGATTGGTTTCAAAATAAATTCTCACATTTCATTTAAATGTTTTACTGTGTTGTTTGGTTCATTTTCACTCATTTCTCACCTGAGTAACCTTATTGTCATTTTAGTTAGTTCTTTTTCTATAGAATTTAATACTGTATTTCACTCATTTAAATGTATATTTTCCCTCCCAAGACCAACTGGAAATAAGGATTTATTATTGACATATTTTTTCAATATGTTAAAAATAGAAATGTGAAATAAAAATGCACAAATAGACTCAATTAAACTTCTTTTAAATTCAGTGTGTTTAGAGTAATTATCTTATTTTAGTATGAGTAGTTTGACTTTCACTTAACCATCACTAATATCACTACAGCATCTGTAACATGTTCTTATTAGGCCTATTTGTTTTTGTTCTATCAAAAATCAAAAATAATCTATTTTTAACACTAAATCTCTTTTAACATGTGTCTCTTCTAAGTTTTCAACATGCAAAAATACATTTAACAGGTTTATTTTGAATAATTTTCTAAATCTATGTAAGGTGTAACCTTGCCATGTATTAGTTTAGTCTTTTCACTTTTATTAATTTATTATTAATTGTAGCATGTGAAGCTGTAGCTGGAAAGTTAGCGAAAATACCATTATCTTATTCACTCAGAAGAGACAACAAACTAAAAAGTTTTCACTTTCACTTTTCAAATCTAAATTCTGATGTACTCTACATTTTAATTTAACATTTTAACAGATGTTCTGTTTAGTTCAATTTAGCCGTATGAGATACAACGTAACACATTTAAAGATTTATCTAATCTACATTATGTATAAAGACAAAAAAAACGAGTGGATCCAGGACAGAGCCTTGTGGGACTCCAGATTCTGAGTTCATTCTCTGTACGGATAAAAAAAACAATTGACCGTTTATAGTATCTGTATGAAGAGGGATTTTTGCATAACCTTAAATTGTAAAATTAAGATGTTGTTTCCTGTCGGTGCTTGTAGGTGAATGTGGGTAAAGGAAGTCACCCCAACATGGTGAAGGTGTTCGGTCCTGGGGTGGAGAGAACCGGGCTGAAGGCCAACGAGCCCACACACTTCACCGTCGACTGTTCAGGAGCCGGAGATGGTAACACACACACACACTAACACACACACACACACACACACACACACACACACACACACACACAGGGTAATAATTAAGACAGGAAATCCTCCCTGACTGTTTTATTTGGTGCGACAGCAATTTCCATCTGTTTCAGAACAACACACAAAGAGTTTCACACACCACAAGAAGTTTACACACTCTACACACTGCTTATAAATACACATACATGTACACTCACCTTTATATTGTCTGGAAATGATTACACACACACACACACACACACCTTTTCCTGCTCTGTTCCGGCGATGATCTCAAGGCAGAAACATCCTGACAGGAAATTCATCATTCTGACTCTACTGAGGAACACACACACACACACACACACTCTCACACATTTCATCATTTACCTGCCGTGCACAATACCCCACTGAGCACTTTATTAGGAACACCAGTCTAACACTGGGCCTTTGCTCCAGCCTCAGTTCTTTGTGGCATTGATTCCATAAAATGATGGAAACCTTCCTTTTGAGATTCTGCCTCATTTCCGCAGATTTACAGTTTTTTCGTGCCACCTCTGATAACTTGCTCATATTAAATATTATTTTTAATAATCCTTGAGAGGTGAGTTTATTGCCTGATATTTCTAGTTTTTACCTCAACAATAAGGACCATAAAAAAGGCCTCAATACCTCTTTCTGTCATTGTGCACAACGGGCCATTGTTTATTATGTATGAACACACTTGTCAAATAACATTGTGTTGATTGCTTCCCCCCCCCCCGGGCGAGCGAGCTAAAGAGAGAGAGCTGAGTGGCTGTCAGTGGTTTCTCCTGCTGCTCAGGATCTGACCTGGTTCTGTTGTCTGTTGCTTTCCTGAGTCATTCCTCTCATGCTCTGAATTCCTGAGCTGTGATTGATGGCTGCGCCCGGCTGCAGGAAACTCACATTGTGCTGAACGCTCGGTTTGTTGTTTACATTAGAGCTCGTGTCTCTGTAGCGTCGTCCCGGCGGCAAAGAGAATCAATGATCTAGATGAGGGGGGGGGGGCAGAGGGAAATAGACAACTTCCAGCCCCCTCTGGTGTTTCTCTGAGAGTTTGCTGTCACACTGGGAAGTAAAAAACAAATCTAAATAACTGTAATAACATTTGGTTTCACATCTGATTATCCAACGCTCGAATATTGTGTTGTTATTGTTTCAGGTGACGTCAGCGTCGGCATTAAATGTGACGCCAACATGGTCGGTGAGAAGGAGGCTGATGTGGATTTCGACATCATCCCCAACGCCAACGACACCTTCACCGTCAAATACATCCCCCCCGCTGCGGGACGACTCACCGTTAAAGTCCTGTTCACAGACAAGGTATAAACACACACAAACACACACACACACAGACACACACAGCTGTGGGGTTTGGAGGTTTTAGTTTCAGATGTTGACAGGATATGAATGTTTTCCCCACAGGAAGTACCTCAGAGCCCCTTCCAGGTCAAAGTCGCTCCTTCACACGATGCATCGAAGGTTAAAGCCGAGGGTCCCGGACTGGCTCGCACTGGTGAGACACACACACACACACACACACACACACCTCCAATCGGACTGTTGCACTTTCAATCTCTCTCTCTCTCCTCCTCGACCTGTGCAGGTGTGGAGAGCGGAAAGCCGACTCACTTCACCGTGTTGACTAAAGGAGCCGGGAAAGCTCCGCTGGACGTCTCCTTCTCTTCGCCCGTCAAAGACTTCGACATCATCGACAACTACGACTACTCTCAGACGGTCAAATACACACCTGTCACACAGGTACTGACGACACACACCAGCTCAGTGGTTATGACAGATACACACCTGATACAAATAAGCTCCTGCACAACCGCTAATCACAAACTGTCTTCCACTGTGCGTCACATAAATAGCCGTGCATGAGGCTGAACAGCAAATTGCATATATCTGTTGAATATTTTCAATCCCTGTATTGTCTCTCTTGCTCTTTCTCAAACCAAGATGATAGGTTGTGAGAGTGTGATCAAATCCTCCTCAGCTGCGATGACACAAGCGACAAATAAACATCTTGAATCTTTTTCTCGAAGTTGTACTCACCAGTTGTAACCTCGTAGACGCTTACCTCGACCTGTCTTCAGTCACTAAACATCTCAAGCAGTAATTGTTGAATCCGTCTTCAGGGGGACACAGCCGTCTCTGTGACGTTTGGAGGAGACCCCATCGCCAAGAGCCCGTTCACGGTCGGCGTGGCCGCTCCGCTGGACCTGGACAAGGTCACCGTGGACGACCTGGATGGAAGTAAGAACTCCTCAGCCTTTTGTCTGGTTTGAATCTGTAGAGTTAAATATCTCTGCAAACATGTAAACAGTCATGGAAATTTCTATCAGCAAATACATTTCCAGGGCAACAGCATCTGCCGAGGGAAAGTTATTATAGATTGTATTATTAGAATATAGGACAAGATGGTAAATATCCCTCGTACGTCTGAAGGTCTTCTGCACAATTTAAGTTATCATCAGATGTTAGCATGTGTTAGATCAGGGGTGGGCAAACTTTTTGACTCGCGGGCCACATTGGGTTCTAAAATTTGACAGAGGGGCCGGGCCAGGAACAGATGGATGGAGTGTTTTTGTGACCTAATATAAGTGACATGGAAAAATCTTTACATGAAAGGATTTGGCCTTTAGCAAGTAGCAAAGCACTTATTTGCAAGGCCATTTTACAAAAACTCGCCTTCAGAGAAAGGCCTGCTAGCCTTTGCTATTTCGAATGCCCCCCAAAAAACATGCCTTGGTAGATGACTCTTTAATCGCAGTTTGTCTCTGAATTTTTGTTTTGCTGAGTCTGTAAATTAGTCGCCAACCTCTGAGCTGCAGCAACCCGTTCTTGCGTTGACTGCTTGCTAGCGTAGTTAGCATGCTTCGTAGCAAAGTGACGGCTGATGTTGTACTCCATGAAAACTGCGACTTTCTCAGCATATCAGGCAAACAGCCTTCGATTGGACATCAGTGAAAAAGTATTTTGTTGTCGACTCCGTGTTAAACACTCGGCACTCATTGTCCACTTTTCGTTTCCTTGATTTTTTTTTTAATAATTTGGACAAGTTCGGCGGGCCGGATTAAAAAGCCCAACGGGCCGTGTATGGCCCGCGGGCCGTACTTTGCCCATGTCTGTGTTAGATGGTATTTAGTATTAATGGAGGTCTGCACTTTGACATTATCTGTTAGTCATATATTGTGATTTCACTTGTACATTATTGTAAAACTCTGATTTCAGGAGTGGAGGTCGATCAGGAGCAGCAGTTTACGGTTGACACCAAGGGCGCAGGAGGTCAAGGTCGCCTGGAGGTGGCAGTGGTGAGTGCCAGACTCAGTTTAGTGTTGATTTAATATTAAAAAATGAATAAATTCACCAGAATTCACCAGTTCCTGTGTGTTTTTATAGCTGAGTCCCAGTCAGCGTGCTGTCCGGTGTAAGGTGGAACCTCAGTCCAAGTCGGCCGATGTCAGTCTGGTCCGCTACACCCCCACAGAGGAGGGTCTGTACGCTGTCAGCGTGTCCTACGACGGACACCCCATCCCCGGGAGCCCCTTCCCTGTGGAGGCCCAGCTGCCTCCGGATCCCAGCAAGGTAACATCAGCATCAATCACTCTCCATGAGACACGTAAATGTGTGGAATCGTTGAATAACAACAATAAAATGTCAGCAAAAAAGGTGAAATCAACACATTAAGCTATACTAGAAGTGGCTGCATGACCTCACTCTTGTCCACTCCCTCCAGGTGAAGGCTTCTGGTCCGGGCCTGAAAGGAGGTTTGGTTGGGAACCCTGCAGAGTTCACCATCGACACCAAGGGGGCCGGCACCGGAGGCCTGGGGCTGACGGTGGAGGGTCCGACCGAAGCCAAGATCGAGTGTTCGGACAACGGAGACGGGACCTGCTCGGTCTCCTACCTGCCCACCGAGCCTGGAGACTACCTGGTCAACATCCTGTTCGAGGAGGTCCACATCCCCGGCTCGCCGTTCAGAGCCGACATCCAGATGCCCTTTGACCCCTCCAAGGTGGTGGCGTCGGGGTCGGGCCTGAAGAGAGCCAAGGTGAGGGTCCGGAGGGGCGATGAGCAGGAGAGCTGAAGGTTCAAACTGTTTAGACAAGTGATGATGAGAAATCGATTCATTTGAACAGTTTCAGAATCTTTTGCAGCTCAGATTTGATCATCTGACTCTTGGGGGGGGGGCTCTTGGTTGCCATGGTTGCTAGAACCACTTATTAACCTCGACGAACCAACCCCTAATACTCACATGACAGAAATGGAAAAACATTCAGCTACATGTGGTTGGAAACTCTCAGCAGGGAATCTAACTTTTTCCAGGTTCAGTGAGAAAATGTCTGTTTTAATAGTTTATAAAGAATGAAGTGTTGACGCAGCCTGGTGTGTGTGTGTGCAGGTCGGTGAGACCAGTGTGGTGAACGTGGACTGTTCCCTGGCCGGACCGGGTCAGCTCAGCCTGGAGGCGCTGCCTGACTCCTCCCCTTCCAGCCCCACCGGCTCGGCTCCAGGCGCCGGTAACTTTAAATCACTCAGCCTGTGTTTTAGTTTCCAAGTCACGTTCATTCATTTGTAAAATCAGCTCATTTTCTGGGGAACAACTAATTTTTTTTAACAATATGTTTATTAGGTTTTTTCAGGTGATTAAGTACAAACAGACAAATACAAGGAGTAAGTAAGAAATTATGCTGAAATGAAAGGAAAAGAGAAAGAAAGAAAAGAGAGTCGATTGAAATAAAATAAAGGCATAAAAACAGAACAAAAAAAACCCAATACATACATAAAAAAAAGATGAGAGATTTTACTTTTAGCAGAAGCTATGTGCCGCCCATGATGATTCATAAATAACAATAGAAAAAGTAAAGACAATACCATGTGTTAATAGTGAAAATGTGATTATTAGACTTAACATTTTTTGCATCTTTGGGGATTTTGCACTTGTTTGATCCTCCTTGAAAAAGTCAGAGTTCGACATTTGTAAAATCAGCTCATTTTCTGGGGACAACTTAGATGAGAGGTTTTATTGTAGCAGAGGCCGCCCATGATGATTAATAAATAATAATATCCAAAAAAATACCATGTGTTAATAGTGAAAATGTGATTCTTAGCTGTTAATTTTTTGCATCTTTGGGGATTTTGCACTTGTTTGATTGTCCTTGAAAAAGTCAGAGTTCTGAAGTTCAAGTCAACATGACAAACAGATGACTGTGCAGGTCTGGTCCCTGTGACGGCCTCAGGTTCAGTGTGATGGAGAATCAGAGACAATCGAGCCCTGAAGCCAGAAACCACCGGCTTTGTCTCTCCACCGCTCTGAAACTCCATCCCTCGTTCTGCTCTGAGAATGTGAAAGTGAGACCTGTTGTGGTTCCAGGTGTGAAAGCTAAGACGGAGGTGGTGGACAACAAAGACGGAACCTACACGGTGACCTACGTCCCTCTGACCTCGGGCATGTACACGCTGCTGCTGAAGTACGGAGGGAAGGCCGTGCCCGGGTTCCCGGCCAGGGTCATGGTGGATCCGGCTGTGGACACCTCCAAGGTCAAAGTGTTCGGACCCGGAGTCGAGGGACAAGGTGCAGTGTGGTCCACATGTGTTTACTGACACTTACTTACTAACCCTAATTTTACCATAAACTTTGTCAAAATCGGGAATTTGAGAGCACAAATGACTAATTTCTGCTTATTCAGCTAATCCTCAACATCTTTGCCACAGATATTGTAATATTAAATCCCCGGGTTGAGTCAATCTCCAAAAATAATGTGCTGTATATGCCCACAAGATTTCTGTCTCTCTGCTGTATCTACATCATTTTCTCAGGCTCATTACATTCATACTAACCACGACTGGTAAATTCGTGACTAAATGACTAATTTATGCCTATTCAGCTAAAAGAAAAATAAATCACAATTTCCCTCATGATGTGCACAGAAGTTTAAATATATAAACCTCAACATCTTTGCCACAGATATTGTAATCTTTAATACCTGGTTTGAGTCAATCTCTGTCTCTCTCTATCATTTTCTCAGGCTCATTTCATTCATACTAACCACGACTGGTAAATTCATCCCTCTGCTCTCCTCCAGCTCTTTTCAGAGAAGCCACCACAGACTTCACGGTGGACGCTCGTCCCCTGAGCCGGCGGGGGGGCGACCACGTGAAGGCCGAGGTCAGGAACCCGTCCGGAGCGGTGACGGACTGTCAGGTCACCGACGAGGCCGACGGGACCTACAGCGTGGAGTACACGCCCTTTGAGAACGGTAACGCCCCCTGAACCCGTGTGGTCAAACCTCAGAATCCAAATAAAACTCGTGGTGTCCGGTTCCTCGGCTGATGTCCGTCCCGGTGCGTTTTGTTTCAGGCGTCCACAGCGTCCAGGTCCTGTACGACGACACGCCGGTTCCCAAGAGCCCGTTCAGGGTCACTGTGTCGGAGGGGTGTGACCCCAGCAAGGTGGTGGCGTCCGGCCCCGGGCTCCAACAGGCCCTCACCGACAAAACCAACAAGTTCAACATCGTCACCAGGTGCTGCCGGAGGAGCCAACCCAGCTTTCCAAATCTTTTTAATGTCGTGTTTCTGAGTATTAAGACTTCTGAGCTATATTATAATATTCAAATATTCAAATATTCAGATATTCAAATCAGCAACACGCGTCACCTGTACAGGATATCCTCAATATCTTCAACTTTTGTAATAATTACAAACATTTACAAGTCGTTCCCGGACTTCACTGCTTTGCATCGGACACTGGTCACAACCAAAGTACAATTTCATAAAAGAAGAAAACACAGGAGTTAAAATGAAAATCCTAAAAATAAAAATCATACCTCCTCAAGTCTCATCAGAAACAACTTGGGTCCGATCATTAGTATTTCTTTAAAATACAGGGCAAACACTTAAGTTTGTGAAATGGTTCTAAACAGAACTACAGAGAAGTTTACGACAAACTACGACTCATGCTAAGTCTGTTACGTCCTCTGTGTCAAGGCACAAATTACAATTTTTTTTTGTTAAAAGGACAACAGGCAAAACAGGAAGTGAAATTTGTGGAAAATGATAATTGCTTTTACAGTACAATGTCTCATTCTGCTTTTATCCGTGAACAGAGGGGCGGGTATCGGCGGTCTCGGCATCACCGTGGAGGGTCCGTCAGAGTCCAAGATGTCTTGTAAGGACAACAAAGATGGCAGCTGCAGCGTGGAGTACGTCCCTTACACCCCCGGCCTCTACGACGTCAACATCACCTACGGAGGAGAGCACATCCCCGGTGAGACTAGATTCCTCTTTTAAACTCTTAAAACCCGTGATTGTTATGATTTGTAGGATTTCTTTTCCTGTTGTTTTTGTGACATCATCTCCTTTTCCTGCTCTCTCCAGGAAGTCCCTTCAAAGTCCCGGTGCAGGACGTGGTGGACTCCAGTAAGGTCAAAGTGACCGGTCCCGGCGTGGGGTCCGGGGTCCGATGCAACATCCTCCAATCCTTCACGGTGGACTGCAGGAAGGCGGGCGTGGCCCCCCTGGCCGTGGCTGTCACGGCTCCTAAAGGCGTGGCCGAGGCCGTGGAGGTGAAGGACAACGGGGACGGGACGCACTCAGTGTCCTACACGCCGTCCACCGAGGGGCCGTACTCTGTGGCCGTCAAGTACGCAGAGGAGGACGTCCCACGCAGGTAGTCATGGGTACTGCACCACAGAAGCACTAGTGGAGCAGGAGCTGAACATTTCCTCACAGTTTACCAGTTGTCATTTGGACTCAAAGGTGAAGTGATTAGAGGTCAGTGGCTGAAGGTCACAGAAAAGAAAAGAAAAAGAAATTACAGAAGGAGTTGAACTTCAGTAAAGACAAAGCAATGACAGGCGTTCATTGACCTTTGACCTTTGACCTACATTATTGACCTTCCTTCCATAATTGTAGATGGAAACTTCACTGGTCAACCAGGGGGCAGTGTTTCTGGTTAAAGCAACAAAAAATTGACATTGTGTCTTTTTGTATTTTGGAAAAAAACAAATTTCTGGTCATGTGTTATATTGGTATAATTACTATCATATATAAATATATATCCTGTTATATTATATACTATATATACTGTACTATTTTTATATACTGTCTAACAATAACATTACCATCATATCATCAGTACTATTACCATCATCTTGACACTGCACCTTATCTACCTATCTATCTATCTATCTATCTATCTATCTATCTATCTATCTATCTATCTATCTATCTATCTATCTATCTATCTATCTATCTATCTATCTATCTATCTATCTATCTATCTATCTATCTATCTATCTATCTATCTATCTATCTATCTATCTATCTATCTATCTATCTATCTATCTATCTATCTATCTATCTATCTATCTATCTATCTATCTATCTATCTATCTATCTATCTATCTATCTATCTATCTATCTATCTATCTATCTATCTATCTATCTATCTATCTATCTATCTATCTATCTATCTATCTATCTATCTATCTATCTATCTATCTATCTATCTATCTATCTATCTATCTATCTATCTATCTATCTATCTATCTATCTATCTATCTATCTATCTATCTATCTATCTATCTATCTATCTATCTATCTATCTATCTATCTATCTATCTATCTATCTATCTATCTATCTATCTATCTATCTATCTATCTATCTATCTATCTATCTATCTATCTATCTATCTATCTATCTATCTATCTATCTATCTATCTATCTATCTATCTATCTATCTATCTATCTATCTATCTATCTATCTATCTATCTATCTATCTATCTTTCCCTTCGGTGATGAATAAAGTTATCTATCTATCTTTTTTGATTAATATGATCGAACTAACACAGAACTCCCCCTGGTGGCTGCAGTGGGGACTTGCTGCCTTGCTCATGGGCTCTGACTTCAGTCTCTCAGTAACTTGTCTCCTCTTTCAGTCCCTTCAAGTTCCGGGTCCTTCCCACTCACGATGCCAGTAAGGTGCGAGCCAGCGGCCCCGGGCTGACCAGCGGCGTCCCGGCCAGCTTCCCCGTGGAGTTCAACATCGACGCCAAGGACGCCGGCCAGGGCCAAGTGGGCGTCGCCATCACCGTGAGAAACACGCACTCACACAAATCACACAAATACTGATTCAACCGATCTGGAGTTGGATTAATGTGGCCCCCCTCCTTTCATTCCAGGACCAGGATGGTAAAACTAAGCAGCCCAGTATCCATGACAACGGAGACGGTACGTACGGCGTGTCTTACCTCCCGGACCGCGCCGGCCGCTACACCATCGTGATCAAGTACGGCGGCGACGACATCCCCGCCTCGCCCTACAGAGTCCGGGCCACGGCGACCGGAGACGCCAGCAAGTGCACCGTCACCGGTACGAGAGCGCCGGGGATGAAACGACTCACATGATGGCGTGCCCACAAACCCTAACAAAATGTCCCCCCCCCCTCAGGTCCCGGCGTGGGCCCCACGGTGGCCATCGGCGAGGAGCTGGGCCTGGTGGTGAACGCCACGGGGGCCGGGAAGGGGAAGGTGAGCTGCGTGGTGGTGCAGCCCGACGGCAGCGAGGTGGAGGCCGAGGTTCTGGAGAACGAGGACGGAACCTTCGACATCTTCTACACGGCGCCGGCTCCGGGGAACTACGTGATCTACGTGCGCTTCGGAGGAGAGAACGTCCCACGCAGTCCCTTCAAAGTCATGGTGAGGGACCGGACTGGGAGTTCTGGGATGGGACTAGGGTTGCAAAATTCCAGGAGTATTCAAACTTGGAAACTTTCCATGGGAATATACGGGAATTAACGGGAATTAACGGGAATTAACGGGAATAAACTGGAAATGTTGTGGGTAATTTATACTAACTGTATTTACCTTGTCATATACAGACATAAATACAAACATTTTGTTTTGTCATAGGCTGATTTGAGCCCTGAGGAAACTTTGGGCACTTGACTATATGCTTCTGCATCGTTGTGTCATTCTTAACATAGGTCTTTGCACAGTATTTGCAAATGTACACATCCTTTCCTTCTACATTGGATGGGGTGAAATGTCTCCACACATGAGAGAGTGCACGTGGCATTGTTCTGTAGAATAAGATGAGAAAAAAGTTTGTAAAAAAACACTAATGCAATGCCAGAGATATAAATAGTTAGCCAAACAATTGGAATAGTCTGTAAACATATTTTACAATTGATGGATAAATGAATGGAAATAGGCTAGATGAACAGATGAACAATCCTCAATCAGCATCCTAATATATTTTCCCCAGTAATATCATGGAAACTTACCTGACTAGTCCTTCACTCTACAGCAGGCCTCAATAGTCCTGCTGTAGAGTGAAGGATGCTGGGAGTTATCTGTGCATGTGATGGAAGAATGCACAGTGGAGGGTTGAAACTCAACGTTCCATACATCTTTAAAATAGAGTTTTAAATTGTGTTTTTATTGCTCAGCGTTTAATTTGCTTATTTTTTTTTTTTTTCAAAATTCCCGAGCTTAACTTCGCATGGAAAGTTTCCGGAAATTTACCGGAAAGTTTCCGCCCCTTTGCAACCCTAGATGGGACACTGGTTTCTACAGGAGGAGCTGGTTGTTTGTTGCAGCTTTGAACATAAGAGCATCATGGAGACAGATGGAGAAATCGATTCGGGATGTTTTAGATTTATGTATTGATTATTGATGTGTTTTTTTCCTGACAGTTGTTCGTTTCTATTCACTCTGGAAACTTGAGTTGTGTTATATACATAAATCCCATGTGTTTTAACTACAGATGGATTCTTAAGGTTCTCGTTCTCTCTGCAGCTGATGAAGTTGGTTCCACATTAACCTTCGTCTTGTGCCTTTAGGTCGCACACCCGGATTTACCCATGAGGCCTCAGCACATGTCAACTTCCTGTCCGTCTGTGTCGCAAACATGTGTTACAGATTTCACATTAAGATCAGAGGAGTCTTTGAAGGGACCAAATTAAATTTGAGTTTTCTTTTGATTTTAAACCTGAACTAAACGGCCGTGTAGCGTGTGAACGTCACCGAAGTTTGTTGACAGAACTTTCAGGACTGAGGAAAAAGTTGGAAGCACGAGAACTCAAGAGAGGAAGCTTTCAAAATTCTGCTGTGAATAGATTTAATTTAACAATTTAACTTCCGTAAATGGAAAAATTAACTAATATTTGCTGTTTTAAAATAGAACTTGTGTTATCTGACCAGAATCTAAACATCTGAAGTGTTCACAAAATAAGTGGAACTCAAACTTGAGATGGCCCTAATGAGGAGAAACCTCCACACATGTGTACAAAGGTGGTGTCCATGTGTGTGTGTGTGTGTGTGTGTGTGTGTGTGTGTGTGTGTGTAGCAGGTCACATGTTAACCCTTAATATTGTGTCTTCAGGCTACTGATGAGGTACCGATGATGCAAGAGCAGATGTCTCAACAGCAAAAGGCCGCTCCCCCTGGAGCTGGGTTTCAGCCCTGGGTACCAAAACACAAACCATGCATCAACACAACACACAATACACACACACATCATGTAAGCATGCAACCAACAAGTTGTAATAAA
This sequence comes from Limanda limanda, assembly GCF_963576545.1. Lineage (NCBI taxonomy): Eukaryota > Metazoa > Chordata > Actinopteri > Pleuronectiformes > Pleuronectidae > Limanda > Limanda limanda. The sequence goes on from NC_083639.1 coordinate 27,183,120, forward strand.
CACCATGTTTTTTATGATTAGGGTAAAATGACCTTTTAATGGTCAGTCAGATTCACACAAACAATCAGAACACACACACGAATACACACTGCACTCTACACTCTATGGTCCTTATACACACAACATTACAGGTACACACACGCACGCACACACTCTGTTGCAGGTTACTGGCTGCTGGTTCACACCTGACCTCGCTCTCTCTCCCATTCTAACGTGTGCTCGCTCGACCGCTTTGCTTCCTCTGCCATCACTTCACCTTTTTTGTGTCTCAGCCAATGGGATCGCAGCAAACTTCCCACATCGTCACACACACACAAACCGGGCTGCGTGTCTGGGAGATGCAGAATCCGTTGCTATGGTTACGGGACTTTCTTTTTCTCGTCTCCAGGAGATTTGTTGTGGCGGCCTCTCTCTCTCTCTCTCTCTCTCTCTCCCTCAGTGCACTCCTCATCGCTGTGGCTGCATCACAGAGTCACCTCCTCATCATCATCATCATCATCATCAACAACATCATCAACCTCCTCTTCCTCTCTCTTCCTGCTCCATCGCTACACACTTCCCAGGATGCCCCTGGGTGGGCGGGGCTTGGATGCGGCCGCAGCAGCATGTTTCTAACGCCGGTCGCTGAGGCGAACAGGAAGTGTTTCAGCGTTGAACGACACGTTGACGCCTCTGTGTGTGTGTGTGTCTGTGTGTGTGTGTGTGTGTGTGTGTGTGTGTGTGTGTCTCTCCTCCAGGTGACGTCGGAGAACCTGGAGCCAAACAGCAGCAGCGTGAACGGAAGCGGCTTCCGATCGTTCGACATGGTCATACCGTTCTCGTTCCGGAAGGGCGAGATCACAGGTGAGAGGACGATTATCTGCTGAGTCAGAGATGTTCAGATATAAAACCTTTATCCACACAACTGCAAAAATCAAATGTTCACCGGCTGATTTTTAACTCAAGTCCTTTTCCTAAAAGTTCCGATAACCAACAACTGAAAATCTCAAACAGAAGTTTCCTGTTTAACGAGTTTGTTCCTCCGTGTCTCAGGTGAGGTGCTGATGCCTTCAGGTAAATCTGCTCAGCCGCTGATCACAGACAACCTGGACGGGACGGTCACGGTTCAGTACTCGCCCACCGAGGCCGGCCTGCACGAGATGCACATCAAGTACAACGGCACGCACATCCCAGGTGTGCACTCGACACACACATGCACACGAACACATAGACACACACACACACACACACACACACACACACACACATGGGGAGCAGGACAGAACCTGCTGCCGGCTGTTTGGACGTTGACGTCATTGACGGGAAGGAACACGGAGAGAGTCGGTGATTAGGGTTGTGTGTCGGCGGTAAACAGAAGGTGTGCACGGTGCATGTTTGTGATTAAAAGTGTGATTAAGAGTGTGTGTGAGTGTGTGTGTGTTTATTGCTTATTTTCAACCAGCAGGAGAAAACGATTAACAATCAGCCTGTAATGACGTTAGACCCTGAGGATCTGTGTAGGGTTTTTTGTGTCTGTGTGTGTCTGTGTGTGTGTGTGTGTCTGTGTGTGTGGTACCTTTCTCACACATACCTTGAGCAGAAGTCCTCACGTGTCAAAATCTTATTTCTGCAGCTGTGGTCAGTGACTCCCAACATGAGGAACAGATTCAGATTTGATCTACCTGTAGATTTGACCCTGTGGTTGTTGTTGTATTGTTGAATGTGTGCGTTTATGTTTGTGTGTGTGTTTCAGAGTCTCCCCTCCAGTTCTATGTGAACCACGCCAGCAGTCCCAACGTCACGGCCTACGGTCCCGGGCTGAGCTACGGCGTGGCCCAGAAGACGGCCACGTTCACCGTGTTCACAGAGGACGCCTCCGAAGGTACGAGAGGAAGGAGGAGCTTATCGTTTCTAAATCCAAAGTCAGGTTTCATCTTGTTGCATCATTCTGACCAACAGTAAAAATGTTGTGTATTTAATGCCGATGTGCCGGTGACATGATTTGGAGTTTTCAGATTTAAACACGATATCTCCAGAACACTTTGAGGGGATTTCATCAGGTTAGGTACAAATGTTCAGATGGAATCAAATGTCCTTATATGGGTTTGGTGGACAATCGTCATGGTGACCAAACAAAATGTCATATTAAAGGGACTCTCACCTTTGTAGCATTTTTACACTTTTTTTGGATAAGGTTAAATTGGTATTAATAAGGTAATGACACTCTAAAATGCAAGACAGACCCACCAGGAGTAAAAACAAACAATTATTTCACTCTCATAATATTTAGTGAAAACTTCAACCAATAAAATTCTTCGGACCGAAGGACCTTATTGGCCGACAGACCTGTCTGTTTGCTGCATGGACATGCAGGTTTTCCGTCTGCTTCTTGTGGTGCATTCGGGCCCGCGTCATCAAGGCATGTGAATGTAAATGTATATAACTTACCGAATCCATTGCTTTGGTAAACAAAAACTCACGTGCGTGCGCGGAGGCAGTAGGTTGAAAGTCTGCTTGTAAATAAAGTTTCTTCAAAAAAACACCGCGGATGGGAACGAGGGGGTGGGGCATTGGAGGAAGGCGGGATGATTTGAATGTGCTGTAATTCTCAAATGCAACAAAGGTAAGAGTCCCTTTAATGGACTTTCTTCAAGTGGACTCAAAGATTAGCTGATTAGTTTTCAGGGGTCAAAGGTTCACAGTGACATGTCTGTGATTTCTTGTCAAACATATTATTAGCCGAATAAAAGATTGTTTTAAGATCCTGTTTTAAATATTGAGTCGGTGTGTGTGTGTGTGTGTGTGTGTGTGTGTGTGTGTGTGTGTGTGTGTGTGTGTGTGTGTGTGTGTGTGTGTGTGTGTGTGTGTGTGTGTGTGTGTGTGTGTGTGTGTGTGTGTGTGTGTGTGTGTGTGTGTGTGTGTGTGTGTGTGTGTCTGTCCAGGGGGTCTGGACTTGGCCATCGAGGGTCCGTCCAAAGCGGACATCACCTGCGTGGACAACAAGGACGGGACGTGCAGCGTCAGCTACATGCCCACTCTGCCCGGAGACTACAACATCCTGGTGAAGTACAACAACGAGCACATCGCCGGCAGCCCGTTCACGGCCAGGATCATCGGTCAGTCTGCACACAGACACACAACTACACACATCCAATGAAAAATAACACAAAACCTCTACAAATACTCAGGATAACAAACTGAATATACCTGGTCTTTTATTCTGCATTCAAAAGGCGTTTTGTTTAAGGAACAATCCAAACTTCCCAGAGTCTCCACAGCAGCGTCTCACCTCTGTGTTTGTGTGTTTGTGTGTTTGTGTGTTTGTGTGTTTGTGTGTCTGTGTGTTGCAGAGGACAACCAGCGGCGCTCTCATGTCAAACTGGGCTCAGCAGCAGATTTCTCTCTGGATATAAACGAGACGGACCTCAGCCTTCTGACCGCCAGCATCCGCTCGCCGTCCGGCCGGGACGAGCCGTGCCTGCTGAAGAGGATGACCAACAACCACATCGGTGTGAAGACACGTTCAGAGACACACGTTCAGAAACACACGTTTCAGAGTGATTCACATCTGAATTCATTAAAAATATCCCTCGTCCTCCTCTTCCTCCTCCTTCTCATCCTCCTCCTGCTCCTCTTCGTCCTCTTCGTCCTCTTCGTCCTCCTCTTCGTACTCTTCCTCCTCCTCCTCTTCGTACTCTTCCTCCTCCTCCTCCTCTTCCTCTTCTTCTTCGTCCTCTTCCTACTCCTGCTTCTCATCTTCCTCTTCCTCTTCCTCCTCCTCCTCCTCTTTCTCTTCCTCTTCGTCCTCTTCCTACTCCTCCTCTTCGTCCTCTTCCTCCTCCTCTTCGTCCTCCCATTGTCCTCTTCCTCCTCCTCCTCATCTTCCTCCTCCTCCTGCTCCTCTTCCTCCTCCTGTTCCTCTTCCTCTTCCTCGTCTTCGTCCTCTTCCTCCTCCTCTTCGTACTCTTCCTCCTCCTCTTCTTCCTCCTCATCCTCCTCATCCTCCTCCTCTTCGTCCTCTTCCTACTCCTCCTCCTCCTCTTCCTCTTCGTCCTCTTCCTACTCCTCTTCCTCCTCTTCGTCCTCCTCCTCCTCCTCCTCCTCTTCCTCCTCCTGCTCCTCCACCTCCTCCTCTTCGTCCTCTTCCTCCTCCTCCTCCTCTTCCTTCTCATCCTCCTCCTCCTCTTCGTCCTCCTCTTTGTCCTCTTCCTCCTCCTCTTCGTACTCTTCCTCCTCTTCGTACTCTTCCTCCTCCTCCTCTTCGTCCTCTTCTTCCTCCTCCTCCTCCTGCTCCTCTTCCTCCTCCTCCTCTTCGTCCTCCTCTTCGTACTCTTCCTCCTCTTCGTACTCTTCCTCCTCTTCCTCTTCCTCCTCTTCTTCCTCCTCATCCTCCTCCTCCTCCTCCTCTTCGTCCTCTTCCTACTCCTCCTCTTCCTCTTCGTCCTCTTCCTCTTACTCTTCCTCCTCCTCCTCCTCCTCATCCTCCTCCTCCTCCTCTTCGTCCTCTTCCTACTCCTCCTCCTCCTCCTCCTCCTGCTCCTCTTCCTCCTCCTCCTCATCCTCCTCTTCCTCTTCCTCCTCCTCCTCCTCTTCCTCCTCCTCCTCCTCCTCCTCCTCTTCCTCCTCCTCCTCCTCTTCCTCCTCCTCCTCCTCCTCCTCCTCTTCCTCCTCCTCCTCCTCTTCCTCCTCCTCCTCCTCCTCCTCCTCTTCCTCCTCTCAGGGATCTCCTTCATCCCCCGGGAGGTTGGTGAACACCGCGTCAGCATCCTGAAGAACGGTCGGCACGTGGCCAACAGTCCCATCACCATCATGGTCGTCCAGTCAGAGATCGGCGACGCCGGCCGAGTCGTAGCCCACGGCGACGGCCTGGTCCAGGGAACCACGTTCACCAACGCCAGCTTCGTGGTCGACACACGAGAGGCCGGTCAGTGCAGCGAGCCTCTAGAGATCATCATGTCTCTAACCAGACAGCGTTAACCCCTTATTGCCTGAATTAATTTCCAATTATATAAAAAAAATATTATTTGTGTTTTTGGCATACAGATTCTAAATTAAGTGGAGATTGTTAATTTCAATATAGCATATACCATCGATATAAAATTTAGGTATGAGTAGGGTTGCAAAGGGGCGGAAAGTTTCCGGAAACTTTCCATGGGAAGTTTAGCTCGGGAATTTTGGGAATTTTGAAAAAGAAAAAATACGCAAATTAAATGCTGAGCAATAAAAACATCATTCAAAACTCTATTTTAAAGATGTATGGAATGCAGCACACGCTGCACATTGAATTTCAACCCTCCACTGTGCATTCTTCCATCACATGCACAGATAACTCCCAGCATCCTTCACTCTACAGCAGGGCTATTGAGGCCTGCTGTAGAGTGCAGGACTAGTCAGGTAGGTTTAGATGATATTACTGGGGAAAATATATTAGCATGCTGATTGAGGATTGTTCATCTGTTCATCTAGCCTATTTCCATTCATTTATCCATCAATTGTAAAATATGTTTACAGACTATTCCAATTGTTTGGCTAACTATTTATATCTCTGACATTGCATTAGCGTTTTTTTACAAACTTTTTTCTCATCTTATTCTACAGAACAATGCCACGTGCACTCTCTCATGTGTGGAGACATTTCACCCCATCCAATGTAGAAGGAAAGGCTGTGTACATTTGCAAATACTGTGCAAAGACCTATGTTAAGAATGACACAACGAAGCAGAAGCATATAGTCAAGTGCCCAAAGTTTCCTCAGGGCTCAAATCAGCCTATGACAAAACAAAATGTTTATATTTATGTCTGTATATGACAAGGTAAATACAGTTAGTATAAATTACCCACAACATTTCCAGTTTATTCCCGTTAATTCCCGTTAATTCCCGTATATTCCCGTTTATTCCCGTTAATTCCCGTATATTACCGTTAATTCCCTTAAATTCCCATGGAAAGTTTCCAACTTTGAATATTCCCGGAATTTTGCAACCCTAGGTATGAAGCAAATTAGCGACAGTAGGCATAATGGGGAATAACCGTAATTAAACACTTTTTCCAGTCTCTGGTTTGTAGATTATCATATTGATTCTGCTTTTGCTTGAAATTGAATAACAACATATGTTTCTGTAAAATCATTGCTGTTCCATCAGCACAGTATTTCAAATACAGCTTAATACCTCAAAATAACTTTGCTGCACAGTCCCAAGGGGCTAGTATGTATTTTCCACTCCGACCACTAGATGGTGGCAGAGTACCTCCAATACCTTCATGGTTTGTGTAGAATTTGCACCATCAGGCGTTAGTGGGAGAAAAAGACCGGAATGGGGTTTGAGGCGAATTCGCGACATTGGTCAACAAGGGGTTAACGTGGTGTCTCTGCGTGTCCAGGTTACGGAGGCCTGGCTCTGTCCATCGAGGGTCCCAGCAAGGTGGACATCCAGACGGAGGACATCGAGGACGGGACGTGTGGAGTCGCCTACTGTCCGACCGAGCCCGGGAACTACATCGTCTCCATCCGCTTCGCTGAGGAACACGTCCCAGGTGAAAGGAAAAACACTAGCACTACTGGAAACTATAAATGTGTGTATCAAGAGGTTTAATGCAGCATAGTGTGAAATATCCTCTCTGACAAATAGAGTTTGTGTGTTTGTGTGTGTGTGTGTGTGTGTGTCTGTGTGTGTGTGTCAACAGGAAGTCCGTTCACCGTGCGGGTGACGGGCGAGGGTCGAATCCGGGAGAGCATCACCCGACGCCAGAAGGCAGCGTCTGTGTCCAGCGTGGGGAGTGTGTGTGACCTGAGTCTGAAGATACCAGGTACACACACACACAGACACACACACACACTACACATTTCACACTAACTGTAAAGGTGTGGAGCCGAGTTTCGTGTTTCGATGAAGGAAACGTCCTGGGTCTTCAGAGCTGCTCCTTCTTTTCTGAATCTGTTTCCTGTCTGTTGTTTTTCTCAGAGCTGTTGTCTGTTTCCTGTCTCATCTTTCTTTTATGATCTTTCCTTTCCTTCCCTTTCCTTCCATTCTTCCCTTTATCTGATCCATCCTCTTCCTCCCCCTCTTCTTCTAACCCACTTCCCTTTCTCTTCTTCCCTTCTCTCCCTCAGCTTATCTTAACTTTCTCCTCCTCTGCCTTCTGTCCCCTTCACTCATCCCCCCTCTTCCTCCTCCTCCTCTTCCTCCTCCTCTGTGTTTTCCTTCCTTCACCTCCTCCTGCTCATCCTCCTCTTCCTCCAGTGAGCTGGTTCCTCCTGGTCTTGTCCCGGCAGCTCCTCTCTCACTCCTGCTCCCGCTCCTACTGCTCCCTCTGGTGGTCTGGAGGCTCCAGGGGTCGGGGGGCTCGGGCCTCCTCTGTGGCCTCGGGGCGGAGCCTCTCTCCCGGGCGCGTCCGCCTCATCTCCGGCCTCTCTGGCCTGGTGCTGGCGGGCAGAGAGAAGGAAGTGAAGGGTGTTTGTGTCGTTGATGCCCGCTGCTCGGGGGGCGGTGCAGGGGTGGAGGGTGCGTTATAGAAAATATAAGTTGCAACATAACATAAGCTTTATTATGCTGCAGCTGTGTGTGTGTGTGTGTGTGTGTGTGTGTGTGAGATTCCTTCTCATCTGTTTCAGCTTTATTTGGCTTTGGTTTGAGTTAGGGCTGCTCGATTATGTAAAAAATCATAATCACGATTATTTTGGACAATAACAAAATCACGATTATTCAAATTATTATTATGTGCTCTTATTCTGAAGTCTATGCTTTATTCTTTAAATGACTGTAACCAGTAAACACCGGCTAAACACCGGCTGTGTGTCTTATTCCTTCGTGAAACCTGGATATCGGTGCCCGGTCATTCAAACCCTTAGTGATAAAAACTTTGTAACTGAGAACTTTGAAATTTCCTCTCATTATTCCAAATAATCATTTCCACTCGATTATAGTACTTTGGAGATCGTTTGACCCCAGAATCGAAATCACGATTATTATGTGCCCTTATTCTGAAGTCTATGCTTTATTCTTTAAATGACTGCAACTGCTAAACACCGGCTGCGTGTCTTATTCCTCCGTGAAACCTGGATATCAGTGCCCGGTCATTCAAACCCTTAGTGATGGCAACCCGAACACTCTCCAAAAAAACACTTTGTAACTGAGAACTTTGAAATTTCCTCTCATTATTCCAAATAATCATTTCAACTCGATTATAGTACTTTGGAGATCGTTTGACCCCAGAATCGAAATCACGATTAAAATTGGATTAATCGAGCAGCCCTAGTTTGAGGGACACATTCGTGAATCACGAAAGACGCCAGATATCAGAACAGAATGCATCATGGGACTTTTTCTCTGCCGCGTTCCCGGCCAACAGAGTCAAACGTCACCACATGGCGGCCATCTTGCTGAGGGCGGCTCGCTCACCCATAACATTGTGTTGGTAGTGGTTAAATAACCATAACTTGCTCAATTTTCAACCGATTTTTAAACTGTTTGGTTTGTTATAAACGTCAGAGATGTAGCTATGACACTGCATACTTATGAATAATTATGTTATTTTTCTAAACAATTTAATAATTTATGCAGTGTCATAGCTACATCTCTGACGTTTATAACACACCAGATTGTTTAAAAATCGGTTGAAAATTGAGCAAGTTATGGTTATTTAAAAAGTAGGTACCACTACAACACAATGTTATGGGTGAGCGAGCCGCCTGCAGCAAGATGGCCGCCATGTGGTGACGTTCGACTCCGTTGGCCGAGGCATCTAGCCTCATATATGTCTATGGTCGACGTCTCATCTTGTGTCTGTGTTCACAGCGATGGACATGAAGGACGTCACGGCGGAGGTCACCTCCCCCTCGGGCGCCAGCCAGCCCGCCGAGCTGGTCGCCGTGGGAAACGACACCTACTGCGTGCGGTTCGTTCCCACGGAGATGGGCGTGCACAGCGTGAGCGTGAGGTACAGGGGCGTGCACGTGCCAGGCAGCCCCTTCCAGTTCACCGTAGGGCCGCTGGGAGAGGGCGGAGCCACGAAGGTGCGAGCAGGAGGTCCGGGACTGGAGGGAGCACAGGCAGGAGAGCCGGGTAAATATATAACCAGACACACTTTACACTTATGAGGAGTTCAGCAGCTGCAGAGAAATCCTGGACTGATATAAGACTGTGTTGTGGATTTGAAGTCTATAAATGTTCCTCTCCTGCTCGACAGCTGAGTTCAGCATCTGGACGAGGGAGGCGGGCGCCGGGGGTCTGTCCATCGCCATGGAGGGTCCGAGCCGGGCGGAGATCTCATTCGACGACCGCAAAGACGGATCCTGCGGCGTCTCGTACATCGCTCAGGAGCCCGGTAGAGACACGAGCTGCTTCTCACAATCAGAGTCACAACTCTTCCTGACAGCAGCTGGAAACCGTTTCTCTCTTTCCTCTTCGTCTCCAGGTGACTATGAGATTTCGGTGAAGTTCAACGACCAGCACATCCCCGACAGCCCCTTCCTGGTGCCGGTCGTGGCGCCGGTGAACGACGCCCGGCGCCTCACTGTTACCGGCCTTCAGGTGAGGCACGAGGAGACACCTCCACACCCAGCCTGCCCTGCCTTGCTCAAGGGCTCTGAGGCACAGTTGCATAAGAAATATGAATTTTACTCTCTCATAACTGAGTCTGACTGGTCTGGGTTTAAATTCACAGTTTCTTTTTTATTGATCAGTTTAACTATAGCTCCAACAACATCCTCACTATGATGAATTGACTCACTTATTTCAGGCAGATTAAAGTATTGGAGTTTTCTTTATGCAACTGGTCTCATGGACGTGACCCCGGTCAGGCAAACTGTGAACACAACCTTTGCCTGGCTCGGGTCATCCCTCTCCGTGTCTGGTGTGGAGCTGCTGGTGTTTCTCTTGTGTTTCATTTAAAGGCTCCTAACAGCAACCTCATCTTCATCATCTTCATCATCGGCAGCAGCACCTTCAGCTCGCTGGTTGCCTGGTTACAGCAGACAGAGGCGTCCTGCTCTCCTCTTAGAGTCTGTAGTTTGTCTGTTTGTTGTATCTGTCTCTTTATAGCACAGTCAACAGGAAGCACTGGTTTCCTCCTACTTGATGAGAATAATCCTGCAGACATGATCAATCTGTGACTTCACGGAAGATTGTCAACAGTTTTTCTGTTTAATATCAATATTTGAAAATTATTGCGCAGATCTGATTCATGGCAAAAATCTAATTTCTAGCATTTAAATGATCGTTTTGAATTTCTATTATGTTCTAATCAAAAATACACCCTGGTTATATCATTTGGCCAAATTCATATTAATGTTATGTTTAGGGCTGGGCAAGTTAACTCGTTTCAATCGAGTTAACTCAAGTGATGAGTTAACTCGATTAATTATTTTATCTCGCATTAACTCAGGTTTGATTATTTATTGTTTTATTGTGAAAGTCAGGCTTTTATTTTGTGAAAGTCTGTTGCTGACTGCTGCGGAACAGGAAAAAAGAAAATAATTGGCGGATAAACAATCGAGTTAACTCATCACTTGAGTTAACTCGATTAAAACGAGTTAACTTGCCCAGCCCTAGTTATGTTGTTCAATATAATATTATCATTGGGGAAATGACCTCACATTACAACTTTTGACCATTATACTTCGCTCTATTTTAGTTTTATTAACCAGTACAAGTTCACCATTTAAAAAATAATATATAAATACATTGTTCCTCTATTTACAACTTTATTATTAATTTACAAGAACTTTCTTCTCTTCTTCTTTTGCGTGAGGTCTTTAAGAAATAGCTTGTCCATCAAAGAGACACTTTGTCCCTCTCTCTAGTTTTTATCTTGGGTAAAATTCTTTTAAAACCAAATATAAAAGGCCCCTAATAAAGAATATACTGTATGTATCCCTTCTTATTCCCTGATGACTTCCTTTAAGACTGTACTTTGTCGTACACTCAGTGTGTGTAACTGCTTTCTAACATTGTGGGTCTGCCTCTGTCTGCTGGAGCTGCACCAGCAGGAGCTCAGGTAAGAGGAGGAGCAGAAGAGAGACGGAGTAGAAACTATCACACACATAGAACTTGTATACGAGTGTGTGTTTTGAGTTGTTACTTTACTTTCTTCTGTTCCAACGTCTGTCCACTGACTGTGTGCGTCCGACCTCTGCAGGAGTCTGGCCTGAAGGCGAATCACCCAGCATCCTTTGCGGTGCGTCTGAATGGAGCCCAGGGGAAGATGGAGGCCAAGGTCCACAGCCCCTCCGGAGCTCTGGAGGAGTGTGCCGTCACCGAGCTGGAGAAAGGTTTGTGTGTTTACCACTGGGTTTCTGTTAAAGTGAGAACTCCTGGATGTTGGACCCGTTGGTAACGAACCCCTTTGCCCCCCCCTCGCTCTCCTCCAGACAAGTATGCGATCCGCTTCATCCCGAGGGAGAACGGCCTCCACTCCATCGACGTCAAGTTTAACGGCTCTCACATCCCGGGAAGTCCTTTCCAGGTCCGAGTCGGGGAACCGGGACAGACCGGAGAGCCGAGCCTGGTCACAGCGTACGGAGCTGGACTGGAGAGAGGCACCACAGGTGGGTGACCTGTCTGTCCAGCTGTGTGACCCCTGACCTCTGCACCTGTAGCTGGGTGACATGTCAGGTTCTCAAAAATACAAAGCCCAACACTTCCCTAAGCTTTGAATCAATCTACACCAAACCTCACACACATCTTCAGTTGTAAGACTGTAAAATAGCTGGAGTGTCTGTAATCCTGCAGGTTCCCAGTCAGAGTTCATCATCAACAACACCAAGGCGGGCCCCGGGGCCTTGTCCGTGACCATCGAGGGTCCGTCCAAGGTGAAGATGGACTGTCAGGAGGTCCCAGAGGGCTACAAGGTGCAGTACACCCCCATGGCCCCCGGGAACTACCTGATCAGCATCAAGTATGGAGGACCCAACCACATCACTGGAAGTCCCTTCAAGGCTAAAGTCACAGGTAACGTGGAGAACGCCACCGCTCAGAACCTAAAGAACACCTCCTTGTGTCTGTGGGTCACTAATCAATCATTGGGGAACCATTGATTTATATTTAATCCATCTGAAAACAACAGAAATGTGTTTGTGGTCACTGGAAATTCATTTTTTACAAAAGAAAAACACAAACAAACACGTTCTCTTTCATCAAACCTGTCTCCCTCCGCTCTCTCAGGTCAACGCTTGGTGACTGTGACGAACGCCAGCGAGACCTCCACCCTGACGGTGGACCCGGGGGTCCGGGCGTCCAGCGGCAGCCTCACTCAGAGCGTCAGGCCCAGCGACTCGGACGCCAGCAAGGTGCTGAGCCGCGGCTCCGGCCTCAGCAAGGCCTTCGTGGGCCAGAGGAGCAGCTTCTCTCTGGACTGCAGCAAGGCCGGTAAGGACGTCTGACACCCCCACCCCACCCCCCCCGCTGACCTGTGGGCATCAGACACAAACAACTCATGTTCACTGTCTCATAAATACTGGAATCTCTGGGTGTGGTTGAGGAAACCAAAACAACACGTTAATCACAAATCAGTTTGAGTCTGTGGTGGTTTTACTCTTTAGATTCTCTGCCACAGACTCAGTGTGGTTTGAATGAAGAGAATAATCAGGTTCACTAGATCCAGATTTTTATTTAGATCTGCACCGAATTGCACAAACTCATAAATATCAGTCACCTTCACTGGAGAAATCAATGAAATCCTGATAAAAGATCTGATAATAAACTGTGTTCATCCAATTATGGAGCAAATGGGTGAGATATGTAAAACCCCTAAGGCCAGACTTTGTGGAAGTATGGAATGAATGACCCTGTAATGTTGCCTTGATTTAGCCGAGCCTCACCGACCTTTATCCCATTCTCTCTCAGATCACCTCTAACATGTTGTTGTCTTTTATTCGGCTTGTTTTTATTCATTTATTTGTTTTTCTCTACTGAGCTGTGATTATTGTCTACATGTACGAACTCTACCTCTCCCAAAATGTACAAAGTTACCCAATTTTGAAAAAGGTTGACAGCAGAAGAAAGAAAATTGCCCTTGGGCTGATGTAAGTTGTTGTTAACAACTGTCAAAAAGAATTAAGAATATAGAAGAAAAAAAAAAAAAGATCTGACATTGTTAAAGCTGTGGGGGAAAAAACAACCAGGACCTGTCTCCTGATCTGAATCCACAGGAAAACGTTTAACTCTGGGTCATGATCCACAAAACTTAATGGAAATCGTTTCTTTGGTTTTTGCGTAAACCTGCTGATAATCAAACAAACTTAGACGAAAACACAACTTCCCTGTTGGACTTGAATAAGAACTTCTTCTTCTCTCTCTCTCTCTCTCTCTCTCTCTCTCTCTCTCTCTCTCTCTCCCGTCCTCAGGGAAGAACATGCTGCTGGTGGGGGTGCACGGGCCTCAGGTTCCCTGTGAGGAGGTGCTGGTCAAACACTCGGGCAACCTGCAGTACAACGTCAGCTACCTGCTGAGGGAGCGGGGCAGTTACGTCCTGGTGGTCAAGTGGGGCGACGACCACATCCCGGGCTCGCCCTTCCACGTCGTCGTCCCGTGAGGCGCCGAGAGAAACCCGCTCTGCCCCCTGTACGAGTCGGAGTGGACACACGAGCTGCAAACGACAACGATGAGCAAGTGGCTCAACAAAGCTTTGTGCACAAACCTTTTCAGTTTGAATCAGATGTTTTAAGGAGGTTCTGCCCCGACATGATTACTTTATATGTTGAGAAATACCTCAACCTGCCCGTCAGAGATGGAAAACGTGTTTTTAAAAACCCTTAAAGAGTTGAAGGGGATAGAAAACGACCACGTCAGTGAATTGAGACCTCGGCTAATCTGGCCTGAAGGAAGCTGAGGGATGAAATCACCTGATTGGAGGAGGAGATATCATCTGAGGTTTGCTGCCCTGAAATTATGAATTGACCAATTTTGCACTTAACAAGTTTTTACACTTGATTGGTAAATTAAAGTTCGCTGGTTTTACAGAAGAAGTTAGTTTGTGAGAATGTCGCGACACAACCGATCGGTGTCTGCGACGTTTTCCAAAACTGTAAAACTGGAGGTCGGGGATTTGGAAAAGTGGAGCCAAACCTTTTTCAAATGTTTATGATTAGAAATAAAAGTGGAAAAAGGAGGCAGCACTTTCCCCGGTGTTGAGGGAAACTCCAGAGTTCTGTGAGATTCCTCTTGGTGCCACGAGGAGAAGCCAATAAAAAATAACCAAAATGATGAAACTAAAAAACATCTCAAGAAACAAGACCTGGACTTCTCTGTGTTTGCTTTATCATCTTGTTAGTTTAAAGAATATCGCCGAACCTGATTCTCTCTGACACGAAAACGCCAAACTGCACTCGACTACTGACGTTTGCTGATTTCTTTCTCTTGAACCTCTTTTAAAAATTCCCACGAGTTCACAACAAATCTACGCCGCTGCTGTTTCCTGCTCCGACCGACACGAGAGGGCTCATCGCTTTTCCCTGTTGTTCCTTCAGCTGCATTTATTTGTCACATGAACGGATCTGACAAAATCTGAAAAGCTGTGTGTCGCTCGTTAAAATGTTGAACTTCAGATCTGAGCTGCAGAGTTGAAGGGCCGATCTGCGTCTGTGGGAATCCTGTGGAAACGGGAATGAATCTGTCCCCATGTCCTCATGTCTGATCCGGCTGTCGTCGCCTTATCACTGCTACTTTTCGTACCTTAGGGTTGTTGTGTTGTTGTTTTTTTGTATGTGGGGAAAGAAAAATTCATTTTGTATTTTGGGGGAAAAGGTGTTTTAACGTGAAACTAAACTCTAGAGATGATGTACATTTGATAATTAAAATAAACTGGAATGAAGTTGATCGGCTTCAGTCTCTCCTTTCCTGGATCTCAGTTCAGTTCCTGCAGTGAAACCTGTTCCTTCTCTTCACTTCACCTGTGGATTTATTTTCTGGGTTTTAGAAAACTAATTGTGAGCAGATGATCATCAGTGATCGCTATCAACAATTAGCGTTAACTCGTGCTAGCACCGTGAAGTAACTGTGGGTTTTAACGGCCCGGTCGACCCGGGGTTTGACTAAATGCTGTATTTAAAACTTTTAAAATCAACTTAATTAGTTATGTTAAAATGTTTTTTCTTAAAAGACTATCCTTATTAAAGGGACTCTTACCTTTGTTGCATTTTTACACTTTTTTTGGATAAGGTTAAATTGGTATTAATAAGGTAATGACACTCTAAAATGCAAGACAGACCCACCAGGAGTAAAAACAAACAATTATTTCACTCTCATAATATTTAGTGAAAACTTCAACCAATAAAATTCTTCGGACCGAAGGACCTTATTGGCCGACAGACCTGTCTGTTTGCTGCATGGACATGCAGGTTTTCCGTCTGCTTCTTGTGGCGCATTCGGGCCCGCGTCACCAAGGCCCGTCATCATATGTGAATGTAAATGTATATAACTTACCGAATCCATTGCTTTGGTAAACAAAAACTCACGTGCGTGCGCGGAGGCAGTAGGTTGTAAGGGTAAATAAAGTTTCTTCAAAAAAACACCGCGGATGGGAACGAGGGGGTGGGGCATTGGAGGAAGGCGGGATGATTTGAATGTGCTGTAATTCTCAAATGCAACAAAGGTAAGAGTCCCTTTAAGAATATAGAAATTAAAATATTTTAAAAAAGTGTAGTAACCTAATAGACGTCTTTTCCCCAGGGAATTCTATTTATGGCCACATGGGGTCGCTTTTCAGAAAACGTTAAAAGTACTGAAAAGAGAAGTCAAGGTAACTGTGTGTGTGTGTGTGTGTGTGTCATGTTTCCCTGTGTGTGCGTGTGTGTGTGTGTGTGTGTGTCATGTTTCCCTGTGTGTTATCTGATCCACACTGAGAAGCTGAACCTGCTCCACTCCTCTTCAGGCACAACGGAGGTAAAATAAGATTATATTGAAATTATCTATTATCAGCTTGTCGTGTGTGTAGCTTCAATTTTTAAAACAAATTAAGAAAAGCTTTATTAATGAATAGTTTATATTTTCTTTCTTTGGTGCTTTGATCTTAAGGCGAAAAACGATCCAATGTGTTAAAGATGTAAATGACTAACTACATGTTGTATAACTGTCATGCATACACATTCAGAAATAAATCCATGTTGGGTTGGATGAAGTTGTCAAACTATTGTCACAGGAGAAGTTTTCTAATATCAGGTGATGATTGGACTGGTCAGGACAGATGTTAACAGTGTGTTGGACTGAGAGGCTAAATGAAAGTCTCTGGCAGCAGATGCGTGGCTTGTTCACCACTCAGAGTCAGAACTGCTACCGGGAGCAGATTCAGAAGGAGATGTTGACTCGTTTGTCCTGGACGAGCCGCTACTCCACCAGCTTCCCTTCCTGCTGCAGAGTCGCAGACCAGCCCAGCAGGGGGTCCCCACAGCGGCCTGGAGAGTCTGCCCGGCCCCGGTGAGCTGAGGATTCTAAATCTGAGCCTCTAGTCATAGAAAGACTTGATCTCATGTTTATGCTCCACCCAGCAGGGCTGCCCTGCCTCCTGTTACCAGCGCACCCAAGAAGAGGCAGAGTGACCTTCCTCCTCCTCCTCCTCCTCCTCTTCTTCCTGTGGACGGTCGGCTCAGTGTGGCTCCAGCCATGAGGCCGGTTTCTCCAAGGACCTCAAAGGCTCTTTATCAGGACTCCTCTCATAACGTATGAAACACATCTGCTTCTATTTATATGTTCTGTAGTTTAATTGATTTATTAACAAGCGGCTTCAAATCCAAACGTTCCAGTGACATCAGGCTTTTAATCAGACAAACATGTCTTCAGCTGGTCAAACACAACTGTATCCGAACAAAGATTTCACTTCTTTCCAGATCTTAAAACGTTCTTGAAATAACACTAAAGAGTGATTTTATGACTTGGTTGCTCAGTATTAAACCTTCTGCTACTTCCGAGTTGATTCCCAGTGAACTGTGTGTGTCCAGGGCAAAGGTCGGCGCCTGTACCTGCAGAGACGAGGCCTGCTCCGACCTGAGGAGAAGTTTGAGTTCCCTCTGCTCTCGTCCTGGGAGTACGGATGGAGGCTGGGTAAGACGAGGGAGCTTTGGGAAGAATAACAACCTGAAGTCACAGTAGAGCTCAAAACTCCACCGAGAACCAACAGTTCCCATAAAAAGTCCCAACAAACGTTAATTTCTCTCATGAAACCTCATCTGAATCCACCAGATCCAGGTTTTCATCTGTTCTGCACCTGATCACCGGCGTCTTCTCGTCTCCAGGTGACTTCACGCTGGACTACAGGACCCCCTGCAGAGCCAGGTCCTCGGTGGTGAGGAACACCTTCTTCACCAGGAACGGTGTGTTCAGCAGCTCGTCAGCCACCGACACGCTGGGCTGAGCCTCCGCCACTAGAGGTCGCTGCTGAGTCACAGTTCAGAGCAGCTAACGGGATTTATTTGAATCACTAAAGTTCATTTTACGATTATGACCGATGATAGAAAATAAAGTCTTGTCTTTTTGGATTGTAACAACAAAGTCTGGTGTATGTCTCTGTAATTTTCTATCAAATTTACAACAATTTTGTTTTTGTAGTTTTACCAGATTTTTTAGGTTTTACCTGTGTGTGCGTATGTGTGTTTGTGTGTAAAATAAATCAACAATGCATGGATGGATTTACACCAAACTTGGTGGGATTATTACTCAAGAGTTTTTCTCCAGATGATTCATTTTTAAACCTGATGCAGCAAAGTCAAGGTCTACAAAACTTTCTTCATTCCCTTTCATCCTTCTTACAACACATTTTTCCACAATTAAAAGGGGCAACAATCTAAAGCTGGTGTCGATCGGGAAATTATTCAAATAATCAAATGTCATACGATAAGTGATGTCGTAAATCGAAATAAAGTCTGAAAATTCCATCATGGAAAACATATTTTTTTAATAATGTTTGCCGCCTCTAGAAATAAAGAAATGACATAAAGCTTATACATCGAAATATAAGATAGTAAGAAT
The DNA here is from genome assembly GCF_963576545.1 of Limanda limanda. Lineage (NCBI taxonomy): Eukaryota > Metazoa > Chordata > Actinopteri > Pleuronectiformes > Pleuronectidae > Limanda > Limanda limanda. The sequence continues at coordinate 27,201,056 of NC_083639.1, forward strand.
GACGTCATCCTGATGTCAAAATGTCATCATCACAATAGAATTTGGATGATTTTCATTTTGTGCTCTACTGATTGGCTCCTGACCTCGTCCTCCACTTCCTGTGTCCGGCTGAACGTCTGGTCACCGGATTCTGTGCGATGGTTAATTCATGAGAGATTCACCTGATACCTCGGTGCTTCTCCACAGAGGAAATGTTACACAACTCAACCATCAATGATTCATTTATAATCATCAGAACTTCTCCATGTTGTTACTTCAGTGCAACTTTATTACTGCTGAACAGACGCGTTGATGTTTTCAGTTTATAAAAGTTTATTTAATGTGAATATGTTCTCACATCTTGTTTTTATACACTACAAATGATGAGACAGTGGTTTGTAGTTAAAGCAAATGAAAACAGGAAAACAATGAAGAATATGTGAGTTCATCTTTAAGACTTATTTCATGTTTGAGTTTGAACAGATACTAAGATTAAAGAGAAGTGTTTTGCTTTAGCTGTGATTGAAAATCTGTATTTGGATATAAAAACCCTATTTAATGTAATAAATGGAAATTTTCACAATTTTAAATTTGCATCAAGCTCAAATATACACTAAATAGAACAAAGAGAGAAAATCTATTGAAGAAAGGATCTTTATCGGTTTAACAAAACACAAAAAATAAAAAAGCACATTGTTCCTAATTGTTCTTAATTTGCTATGTATGTGTTTTTCTCAAAGAGCAGTGGATTATATATGAGACCCATTTTCTTATTTGAAAAAACTGCAATTTTTAATTAGAAATTATTTGAATTTGTAAGAAAATACCATCAGTCATCGGTTGTTTTAATCCTTCCACCAAAACCTAAATCAGTCCTTTAAATGATTCTACCTAATAATGAGTGAAACTACTTCAAACACAACACACATTTGATTTCTCTGCTGCACACGTCACTGAAAGTCTTTCATTCCCTGTGACTGTGGAGACTTCAGACTGCCGTGGGGAAGACCAGGAAGCCGGTGAAGGTGGTGGTGCTCTGGATCGTCAGCGTGTTGATGTACCTGGTTGTGTGGACCGAGACCGTGTCCCCGGGGTCCAGCTCCAGGACCGCGGAGCCGGAGGTGACCAGGAAACCATCAGCCGTGTCGCACAGCGTCATCTGGACATTGGTGTTCTTCATCAGGTTCAGACAAACCTGGAGCATCAACACAAACAACGTGAGGAGCAGCAGGAACCTCAATGACCTTCTGATCACAGCCTGAACTGTTTCTCAATACTGGTTTCTGGTTTTACTTTAACTAATCCTCTGTTTATTTATGAGACAGTATATTGTCACGTGTCCTTGGGTGTTTAGAAAGGAGCTGTGGTAGAAGAGGGACAGAAAGTAAGTAGATATCACATTTATGTACTTATTATTAGCACTTCTTATAGTTCTGCTGCTGCGGGAACTAGTAAATGTTACTTTAATTAATTAATTTATGGTTTATTTGTAAAATATCAGGTCGTTGTGGTGAAGAATGTGATTCCTGGAGGTGTTTATTCGAGGTAACAAACATCAATGTTTCTTACTTCAAAAAATGACTCAATCATTAAACTTTATCTGGCCTCAGTCGATATGTTTTCATCTAAACTAAAGTGAATGTGTTCCTATATAAAATGTATAGAAATGTTCTTCATCCAAAGCAGAAGTTCTCATTATATATTAACAGTTCTTTGGGTTGTGCCGTTATATTTTTAGATTATGAGTATTATTAAATATTGTAGCTGTGTCCCCTATAAACTGTATTTTCATCTGATGCATCATATTTTATTTGAGATAAAAATAAAGATCTTGTGCAGGGAAATTAAAGATTCAGTTAGTCATAGATTATCTCAAGAAATATAACTGCCACAGTAAATCATCTGGTTGGATCCAGCTCTGGAAGGCAAAGTGAAGTAAAAGAAGGGAGCGAGGAGGAGAAGAGACAAACGGAGGAGAAGAAAGTGATGGACTCACTCGGCTCTTTGCTGAGATGTGGAAACTGAAGAAGTAGACGCCTCTGATGACACACGTGAAACTCCCGTTTGTCAGAGAACCTCCCTGAAGCCGTTCATCCAAGTCCGGCGAAATCTCACTGTGGGAAGTTCACGCAGATATTTCAGTTTTTTATTTACCGACAGCGACAGGTCTTCAGGTTCAGGAAGCACGGCATCATGGGTAATATCCAGAACTAGAAAACATGATTTCCAGCCAATAAATGAGGAGATTTCTGTATTTGTGTCTTTCTCATGTGGAGAAAAGTGAAACTGTGCTTTGTGATATAAAGAAAATATATAGAAAATTGGTTCCGGACAATTTCTAATATTACATCATCGTGAGGTTTTCTTGTTTATGGCACATCAACAAAAAATATCTGTCTTTCAGTAAAGTCCTGATGAAGCTGGGGAATCTTTTAAAAAGTTATTGACTTTGAACGTTTCTTATTTTATTATGAATACATCCCCTTGTAGAGAAATACCTAGTTTCCTGTGACTCTCCCAGTGACCTCAGTCTGACAACAAACACTTTAAACTCCCACCCAGGTCTTTAACCTTGAACCTCTTCTGAAGCGTTTGTCACATTGAACATCAGCCGGTTCTCTTGTGACTTCACACCTGCTCTGACCTGCTGAAGACGATAGGCGTGTCCAGCTCCGAGGATTCTGCTGGGTCACGTTTTCTGGAGAACAGAGGTTTCTCTTGGTCGGTGCTGCTGAAGGGTTTCCCTCTCTTCCCTGGCTCCCCTGGAAACCCGGGGGGCCCCGGCATACCCAGATCCCCCTTCATGCCAGGCCGGCCCGGGGGGCCCGGAAGACCTAATGCCCCCTTCTGACCCCTGAGAGCATTTCCGGAGTCACCTGCTCATACAAAGACAAGTGTGTTTGAGCATGAACTGACATTGAGATTAAAGATAAGTGTTTTATTCGAGCTGTATATTGAAAGTCTATATTGTGATCTACTCAAAAGAACCATAATAAAACTATTGCAACTACACACAACAGAAAAATACAATCAAATCTTTATCAGTTTGACAAAATAAACAGAAACAAAACATGCTGCCAAATCTGTTTAATAATAACTATATGAAATCCCAGATATATAAAATACCTTGTTTTGAATTTGTTATTTGCATCTGTTTCTCTCAGAACCACAGCAAAGGAAATTAAATAATGAGATAATATTAAATATTGTCAAGAAAGAAAAAACGTATAAGTTGGTCCATGTGGTCGATCCTTCTTTACTTTGACATAAAAACATAAATTCACTGCTGCTTAAAAGTTGAGTTAAGTGAACTAATGTTGAGGGATTTGTTCAAAGTCCGTTCATGAGTTCCGATGAATCTGAGTTTGCTTTTGATTTCTGAAACAAGAAATGTCGCCAACTTGGAAAAAACAAATCGTGTCAGATGTATTTGATGTATTAATGTTTGAACTGTGAACCTGGGTCTCCCCGGGCTCCTTTAGGACCGTCTCTGCCGTTGGGCCCGTGGGTTCCCGGGATTCCGTGAGTCCCCGGAACTCCTCCGCTGCACGAGGCCTGCGTGAAGGACACGTGAACCAGCAGCAGCATCCCTGCAGTACTGAGGCTCAGCCACTGGGGGGCCTGGACACACAGGTTCCCGTGCCAATGTTTTCAAAATCAAAGAAACAATCGTTGCAGATAATGTTTAATAACGCAGTTTGTAATGTAATGTAAGGGTAATGCAATTTAAACGTGTGTAGTGTAATGTTTAAATATAATATAATGGTCATAATTGTTAGGTGATATTAAGTTTAGATAAGTGCTATACAAATAAAAGTTATTACTGTTATGATTATCAGATGATGGATAAAACCTTCATCTATTCAGTGGATGTTTAACTCTTCATCTTCATCACTGTCTATTGACTGAGTCTAATTGCACATAAACAAATACACAGTTGACTCAGCTCGCATTAACAATAACAACATTAACATCACTACATGTTTTGTATTGTGACTGTGACACACACACACACACACACACACACACACACAAAACAACAAATGATAGTTCACTGTGTTTGAAGTTAACAACAATAAACACTGAGTAAAAATTCAAATTTTAAATCCACTTCTCTATCCTCGATCTGAATAAGTGATTCTCTCTCTCTGGACATGTTCTTTGGTTTTCTGAGGTCAGAAAGGTCTCACCATTTACAGGCAGATCACTGGTCCTGTGGTGAAGATGATGATGAAGAGGTGAGGAGATGAAGGGCGGAGGTGAAGAGCAGGAGGTGAAGAGCGGAGGTGAAGATCCGTCCTTCCTCACGGCGACAGCAGCGACTCAGAATAAAAAAAAGGGAAGTGAAACGGTTGAAGTGGGGAAAGTTCTCCGCTCGGCTGGTGCTCCGAGGTGGAATATAACAAAATACTTTTACTCCTGTGGTGTCAGTGAGTACACATTCGAAGTACCTGTACTTCAGTGTGACTTCACATACAGTCATTCCACAGCTTCAGGTCATGTAACACACTAAACATTTACATTTATTCATAAATTTAGACATTTGTAAAGTTTATCGTCTAAAATAAATTAAACGTTGACATGAACCAACTACAACAGTAAAACCCAGTTTAAACATTGATCCATCCAATAGTCAACAAATTATAATACACAGAAAAACAGTTAAATACTTGGAATTTACAAATTGGTCGTGTTTAATACTTAACTTTTACTTTTAGAACTAAAGTTAAGTATTTAGATGCATTAGAAACAGGACATGTGAGTATTTCTATAATGCAGGATTAAAATCAGTAGGTTGAAATGATTTTCTCTAACAAATATTTGGGTTTAACTTAACAAAGATCTGTTAAGTAAGTAACTAAGTACTTTTACTCAACAACACTACTTATGGACATTTTTAAGCTACCTAATTCCATATAAAGCTACTTTATACTTCTCTTCCACTGCTAGTAAAGAATATTGTACTTTTAATTCAGGTTTAGTTTCTGTGAGAGCCCGATGTCTTGACTCTAACAGAGAATCAAGCCTCAGAGGAAGTGAAACAGTTGAAGAAGAGGAAAAGCTTCACCTGATGAAGAGTCATTGGATAAATCTAATAAAAAACATTTATCCGAATTAACATTTTGTTCTGTTTTCCTCTGAACTTCCTTATATTTCTTGCTGTTAGTGTGTTGGTGAAGCTCGTGACCTCAGTCCGAAGGCTAGTATCTGTTCCACAAAACTTTTGATTTCCTATCATCCGACAGCGGATGCAGATTTTTATGATTCCATCCTGTGAAAAATGCCACTTTGTCATTTTCTGATCCTCTTTTTATTTGTCAATCTGTCCCTGTTGTTGTTCCGTCTCTCAAAGTTCAGACTCAGTGACACGAAGAAATCAAACCTTCTTTTTTCTGAGTTGATCATTAAAGTATGTTCACATTCAATAACTTAACACACTGTAAACGTGTCTGTGTTTTACTGCTGCTGCAGTGTTTAAAACACACTCACCTAAACCAGAGCTGACATCGTGAACAGGAACTTTCAATTCAACTTGTGCAAAGGTTGCAGATTATAAATTTATTTTGATAAATACTTGGTTTTATTTCACAATCTTGAAATAAGCACCGAAATCAAATTTAGAGTCAGAAACACATACATCAGCATTTTAAATTTTTAGATTTGACAAAGACTCTCAAGCATCTGAGCAGCAACAAGGACTCTGTGTGTGTTTATAGACGTTGTAAATTTAATTGTAGATTTATCATGAATTATAACGTGTAGGGAATGAAGCTGCATGTATGAAATAGATTTAAGAAGAAGACCAACGGTACAGCCAAAGCTTTGAGGTTGTTTTCAGATCTTTATTTGTAGTTTTCCAGTTCAACTTGTGACAGAGAAAATAAATTCAACACAGTGAATTGGACTTGGTAACTTTTAAAAGTGATTAAAAAAAAGAGAAAGCTGGAAAAAAAACCCTGTGATGAAAATGTTTTAAGGCTGATTACTAATGGAAACAGATCCCTTCTTCCTCAAAAGTGACTAAATCAAACTATAATATAAATTAAAGTCTTCTCTGCGTCTGCACGAGGTTTTTCACGCAGAAGAAAAATGCAAATAACCAATCAGAATATATTGTAGCCGATGAAATGACCCAGTTTGCTGTCGAGAGGTTTGAGGACGGAGGTGGTTTTGTGGTTTCAGTGCGGGCGCAGCAGGAAGCCGGAGAAGATGCTGAAACCGCTGGGATTCCCTCTCATCCCTTTGTAGTCTTTGGTCTCCAGCCAAACCTCCTGGTCCCGGGACAAGTAGACGGACAGGCCGCCCGACGTCACCTGGAATCACACATCGCATCTTGGAGCAATTCTCAAATGATGGCAGAACATTGAAATAAAAGGAAAAGCATTGTTGAGGTGATGCGTTTGATGTATAAACATTAATCAGGCTTTTAAATGTTCCTATATAAAAAAACTGACATCATTCATTTCATATGATATCAGATGCTTAGTCTGAGTAAGGTTTACAAGTAAAATGCTACAAGTTTACATGAGCTAATTTTCTTCATGACGCCACTTATGACAAAGTGTTATTCTGACCATATTGGTTTGTTGACCATGACCTTTGACCTTTGTCCAATGAGTTTGGGGGAAATCTGTCATTGGTTTGTTGAGTTATTTTGTTCTCTGAGCTCTTCCATGTTCGTACCTGTCTTCTCACTCGGCGGAGATCACAGAAGGACGACAGCAGTTTTCCGTCCAGCTTCATCAGGACACAGAGACGCTCCTCTAAAGAGGCGTGGTAAACAAAGAAGTACGTCCCCGGGACGCGACACCTGGAACACACAAACTTACTTAATTCACTAAACGTGGATTTGTTTTTTACTGCAGAATGATGACCGTCAGTCACACCGAAATATCTCAGAAATAATGGAATTGATTCGGATTAAATTCCATCCAGACATTCCTGGTCCAAAGACGACAACTTCTAATGACTTTGATGATCCTTTGATTTTTTTGAATTTTGAGTGAAACGTCTAAACAGCAGTCGGACAAACAAGTGTCCCAGACCTGTTGTCGGAAACACATGATTTAAATATCATGCTACGAACCTGAGATTAAAACCACATTACAATGGATGACAGGTGTGAATCTCACCTGAACCGTCCTGTGCCTGTGTTGTAGTCGTTGTTGATGTTGGTGATGACTTTGGTGAAACGGATGACGCTATTTTTGTCCGGGTAATCATTGGTGCCTCTGGCCATGCTGAAGGCCGCCCTCTGCTGGACTCCAAGCGTCCTGCAGCCATGGAAGCAACACAAAGTGAGGGCCAGAGCGCGATGAACCTGCTACTGGCCCCCGGGGCAAATAATAATCTGTGACCCCGGTTTTATTAAAACTAAACCATATACTGGAAATAAAGATAGATGACGGCTCCCTGTAAGTGTAGCTAAAATGACTCAATCACCGCCTGGTGGCTGGCTGCAGTATAGGTCATAAACCCCACCTCCTCTATGTTAGTGGATGGTACTTGGACCAAAGTAAAAAGTAAATTCTTTCCTCAAAAATCTGTCGGTAGTGGCGGTAGTTTTTGTTTCTTATCAGTTGGATTTTAATTAGCTATTTGAAGTGGTAATTTTAACGACTATGACTCTGGCCCCAAATGCTGTCTTCGGTACCGGTGGCCACAGACGCAACATTTAGCTTAATTTCTGGATTGAGGGAGGACGTGAAGATGTTCAACTTTATTTACAATAGATTCCAACATTTTCAATGTTTCAAAGAGTTGACATACCCGGGTTCTCCTGGTTCTCCAGGAGGTCCGTCAACCCCTAGGGCCCCGGGGTTCCCTGGCTCCCCACTCTGACCTCGTTTACCAGAGAATCCCGTCGTCCCCGGCTCGCCCTTCTCTCCCTTCTGTGGGCCGAGACCACCGAGCCGCTTTGACCCTGTAGACAACAACCGGCTGGTCATTGAACAAGAAAACAAGCTGCACCCACCTGCTGCGTCTCTGTTGAATATAGAATAACTCAACTGTTCCTGAGAGTTAGATGAGAAGATGAATATTCTGTGTGTGTTGAAGATGGAGTCAGGACATGTTAAGTCAAGTTCAGCATAAAGACAAGAAGCCTGGCTGAAGAATTACAACCAAAACTCCCGACAGCTGCTTTCAGACATGCACTGAACTTTGGACATTCTCCTGAAAGGTTCTGGAAGGTTATTTGGTCAAATATTTGGAAAATGTCCGAGTGAGCTAACGTGAGTCTACAGCAGGAATATTTCAGGCGCCATAGTTTAAAGATGTTCTGGGCATCGATGTTTTTTAATTTATCAGCTGACCTGTGAACTGTGTTTGGAAAAATGCTTTATGAATAAAGTTTGGTTATCATACCTGCTTCTCCTTTCACTCCTTTCTCTCCATCACGACCGTCTTTGCCGGGCAGCCCAGGCATACCTGAGGATGGAAGTAAAGATAAAACAAAAATATACACACACACACACACACACACACACACACACACACACACACACACACACACACACACACACACACACGACTGGACATACCTGGTATCCCGGGCATTGCTTGGCAGGTCTCCATAGCAACCAGCTGGGATACGGCCAATGAGAGCAGGGCTCCCATCACAAGAGAGAAGTGAGGGAGCATGATGGAGAACCTGACGTAGAGGAGACAAGACAAGGTGATGAGACGAGAGAAGAGTGGGGAGGAGAAGAGGGAAGGATGGAAGGAAAGGTGAGGAGGAAAAGGTTAAAGGAGACATGTGGAAGAGAACAGAAGAGAGGGATGATGAGGTTAGCAAAGAGAAAGGGAAGATGGGAAGATTAACTATTTGGTTGGGAGATAAGAGAAGAGCAGAGGAGACAAGGAAAGATAAGTGGAAAGGGTGATAAGAGAGAGGGGAAGAAGATGGTGGAGGGATGGGACATGATGAGGAAGAAATAAAGAAGGAGGGATGACGAAGACAGGAAAAAGAGAAGACGAGGAGAGAAGGAAAGAAGAGACAGGGTATGTGGGACAAGAGGAAAGAGGAGAGGAAACTAGGAAAGGAGACGATGGTGAGAGAGAAATGTGAGTGGATCATAGAGCTCAAATATCCAAATGTATTTTTGAAACATAAAATACACAATGTTAATAATAAAGGAGAAACAAGCAGATTATTTCACTATTGTTAAACTGGAATCAACTCGCAGATGAAATAAATACATGTATGAACTCACCTGATGGAACCGACAGAAGAATAAAAACCACTGTGACGACTTGAAAACAAAGTGAAGTGAAGCTGATGTGAAGCAGCCGGAGGAGGAACAGGAAAAAAACAACAGATTCAGCAGTTTTTTGATTTGGAAATGATTTTCTGAGACGACTGGATGTAGTTCTGTAAATCTGTGAGGTTACAGAGAAGTGGAAGGAGAAGGAACTCCGTCAAAACACTGTCCGTCGCTATGCGTCATCGTGGGGAAACTTCTCTATAATTATTAAGGTCTTATTGTGTAAAGTACTTTGAGATAACACACAATGTGATTTGCTGCCATACAAATAAAATGCAACGTGATTGAACTGATCCACACAACGTTGGTGTCTAATAATTTTGAAATGAATGTTCTGGATAATTTTTCTTGGCTCACTTATGCAGTGGAGAAGGAAGTACAAGTACTCAAACATGTTACTCAAGTAAAAGTACAACACTAACTCTGTCTACCTGAGTAAAATGTAGTACTTGCTTTTTAAATGTACTCATGTATTAAAGGTAAAAGTATTTGTCCCTATTGTAACTTCCTCATTACGACTGAGTCTCTTCTGATTTCATGTCAGGTGTTTCTGCAGCTGTGCTTTGTTCTTGTTGAAGGAGGCGGGGTCTAATGTTAAGTGGCCGCTCTGATTGGATCAATGGACCAATTCACATCCCGTTGATTACTTTTATGAATATATTTTCTTTTTAAAACAACAAATGCAATGCATTATTATACATGTAGTGGAGTAGAAAGTACATAAATTCGCTGAAATGTGCAGTGGAGTATAAAAGTTGGTAAATCTAAAGTAGAAATAAGTAAAGTAGAAATACTTTAAAAGTATCAGCTGCGTAAGTAAAGCATCAAAGTGACACAGTTTTTGCTCTAAACACTATATGTTGACTTAAACAACCAAATGAGTGATTGTCTGAAAATCTGTGTGTAACGAAATTGTGTAATGAATTTCTTTAGTCTTATAAAACACACCCAGAATCGACAATAAACTTTTATTTAGTTTTTGTTGCATTCGCAGAAACAGTCAAACCTTCAAACAGGATTTACAGCATCAATGACAAGGAGACAAAACTACGTCCTGGATCAACTCAGTCCCCGGTTTCCTGCTGGTGAGTTCCCAGCTGGTGGTTAGGAGAACAGCAGGAAGCCGTTGAAGATGATGGATTTCTCTTGCGTGTCTCTTGTCTCAGAATCCGTCTGCCGGTCCTTGAAGGACTCGAGCCAAACCTTCTGTCCGACCGTCAGCTGAAGCACCGCGCCGCCTGACAGCACCTGAAACACAACACACACACAGTCACTACACAGGGAGAACAGCTCTACACACAAAGACTCTTGAACCTTCTCCCTGTGAGTCGGCTCTCCAGCTCCCTGACGCAGTAAAACTCACCTGATCACTGTTCCTGTTGTAATCACAGAATCCCAGCGGATTGTCGGTCAGAGCGTCGCTGGCGAGACGCAGACACATGCTGACCTAGAGAACAGGTTCATAACATCACGTGAGTCCGATTTAAAACAGGTGTACGGGTGTTTTTCTTCTCTTTATTCTCTCTGTTTGAAAGCAGGACGTTCAGATTTTGCAATGCTTTCACTCTAAACCCTGCGCTTGCACTCAAATTGCCCTGATTTAGCTTGGATTTGCTCTGTTTGTGCTCAAACTTATGAACATTTCACATATTTGTCACGTTTCTTGCGCTCCAGCTTCAGCTCGAAATTTCTAATTGTTCTGTGCTTGGATTTTTTTCTGTACAAGATGTCTGTCAAAATTCCCCCAGATTGTCCCACCCTCATTGTGGGCATGTTAATTATATTTCTATGAGACAAAACAAGGATTTAAATTAGGGTTTTTCATGATATGGGAACACTGTCGCTGGCGGCTACCAAGCTCCTGAACAAAGAAGTGGGAAAAAGACATCAATACAGGTTGATTTTAATGAAATTGATGACAATGTGTGGTCTGGAAGCAGTAAAGTAAAACACAATATATGTGTTACACTCAGCATGAATCCGCATGCAGCTGTAGAACAGACACCAGTGTGTTACCTTGGCCCCAGAGTGAAAGGTGAAGTAATAAACGCCCGGTACTCTGCAGGTGAAGTAACCTGTGGCTGCAGTGAAGTCTCCAGGTTTGTTGACCAGAGTCGTCTGGAAGGTCACAGGCTGAGAGACACAAAGAAAAACCCAAGATCAGGAGAAAAAGGTCAAAGAGTCTTGATATATATTTGTTTCATTTTCCAGTTACATCCGTACGACCAGTTTGCTGTTAATCACGTTCTAATCTTGACAGAAAGACATTTTTATTTTCGAAAATACTGCAGATTTGAAAAATTTGAAAACATCACAGCGAGCAAGTGGTCGTGTTGATGTTTCTAACACGTGATACCGACCTCTGGAAATATCTCAGGCTGAGAAAGAGGAGTCACACACACACAGAAGCGACGATGAAGACGTCAACTTGTAAAGACGACGAGATTCGAGAGCTTTTGGTGAGGAAGAAAACTCTGAAAATATCCAGAGACAATTTTCCAGAGTTCATGTCTGGAAACAGCTTGAAATGTGATGGATGATGGTCATAGAACGAACCTGGTTGTATCGAGGGTAACTGCTGTCCGTCCTGATCACTGAGAAAGCTGAAACGGCGTGTTGAGAGGCGTCTTGACCTATAAACAGAGCAACACAACCACACACACATGTTATTAAACACACACACACCGTATGTGAGCACGATACACTGACTACCTGAGGGTCTGGTCCTTACCAAGGCCGATGCTTCTCCCCTCCGGGCCGTGGGGACCAGGTTGCCCCGGGTCACCTGCTGCTCCCAGATCTCCTCGGAAACCTTTCTGACCGATGACTCCTTGCAAACCTCGACTTCCCAACTCGCCCTTCATCCTCTGGAGGACGCCTTGTTCCACCGAACTGTCAGCCATCGCAGCTGGAGACAAATAATCGGTGAGTTTTTAGTTGAAAAATGACTCTAGTGGTCATAGAGGCAATGTGGCGATGAAACAAAGACACCAGACATTAGCAAGGTGAAAGTTCTGGGTTTGAATTCAGAAGTGTTTTTTTTACCATCTGGCTCTCCTTTCTCTCCCTTCACTCCGGCCCACCCGTCCCTGCCGGGGGATCCTGCCGCGCCTGGACGTCCGTCGCAGCTCGCGTCGTATTGGGCGGCCTTCAGGAGCAAAGCCACACCCACCAGAACAGCCATCCCATAATAACCTCCCATGGTCCAGTAACTGTTAATGGTAAGAAGAAAAAGAAGAAGAAGAAGAAGAAGAAGGAAGAGAGAAAGTAACATATGTTTGTCTTTAGCAGTATTTGTAGACCCCGTGTTTCCAATTTGACTTTTATGATTATGACTAATATTGATTTGATCTAATTTATTTATTTAATTTCTGACAGGGGGGAGAAGTTTTTAAAACAGCGTTTAAATCTTCAACAGTTAAATGTGTCGAAACAAATATGTAATTCCAATTTTCCTGAACAAAATAAAATACTCAAAGGACACACGACAAGTTATAAAAAGACAGAAAATGATGAATGAAATGATGATGTTACTTTGGTAGAAGTTTAGCGTCATTAATTTTTGATTTCACTTTTCCTGTTGTAGTTTGGTTAAGTTAAGATAAGTTAAGTTTAGAGGTGAAATATTCCCTTTCTGGTAGAAAAACTTCTCTTGTGTGCATGAAACACAATTTTTTACAGTTTTGTTGGATTGTGTAACAGTAAATTACATTAATATTAATGATTTAATGATAAATGCAACTAAATGTTATTTTTCATAGAAATGCACTGACACTAATGATTGTCTGGACGTCAGTGTAAAGACTTTTATTTTAATTTAACATTAGCTATTATGAGCAAGAGTCACCATCAGAGCTAAACTTCCAATTAACTGACAAACTGAAACAACAAATACTGTCCTTTTGATATCGACATTTGAATGTTGGAGATTTTACTCACCAGCCGAAGTTTCTGTCTCACCAGCAGAGTTTAGGATCTGCAATGAAAGACTCACTGACACACACAAACAGAAACACACAGACACACACACACACACAGACACACACACAGTCACACACTCAACACGCACACACGTTGGTGAGGAACTGAAACCGACAGAATCCCCGATCTGTTGAGTTTCTAGTTTAAAAATATTAAACTAAATGAAACTTATAAATATTGACCAACCTAACATTGAAGAGTTACGTTTCCATGGCGACACCTGCTGACCAGTGAGACCAAATGACAAAAAATCTCTCTCTCTCTCTCTCCATCTCCATCCATTCATCTGTCCGTCTATCAACAGTATTTGAAAGAAAAATACATTTTAGATATTTTTATTGATTTTGCAAATATAAAATTAAAATACAAACTTAGGAAATTCAAAGTGCAATTTACTCTTTTCAGAAATGTAGGGTTTATTCAAGTTGCTCTTGTGAGTGTTGTTTTCTCAATGTGGCTTGAGTTCTTTTAAATCTGAGACGACAGCTCAGCACATTATCCTCGGACTCGTCTCTAACTGAGAGTTTCTCTGGTCACGAAGACTTTTCCTTGTGAAATCCTCAGTGGGAGTCGGTCCAAAGTGCCCATGCATGGGAACAGCCTGACGGTGAAGGCGTGTGTGAAGGTGTGTATGTGAGCGTTGGTGTCGGGATCGAAGAAGCACAGTTTCCCTCTGCTCCAGTCCAGATGGACGCTGATCCTCTGGAGCTTCTTCTTCACCCGCAGGACAGCCGGTGGATCTCCTAACATGCGAGCGCTGTATTTACCGTTGTAAAACTCAATTTGCCAGAACCAGGACTTTATTCGTGCCTTCTTGTGGAGCAACTCTGCCGCAGCGCCAACGAACCAGGCGGCGTTGTCTCGCACGTCCACCTCCCAGGTGTGGACCCCTGAGTTCAGGCCCTCCCAGCCCCGGACGGAGCGGTGGTAGTCGATCCTCTCTGGGTTTTCTGGGAGCGTCCGTCTCTCTCCTTGTCTCACACTGGTCAGGTCCTCGGACAGGATGAATTCTGGGTTAGCAGTGTTGGGATCCAGAACCACAGGACTGTAGGAGACCATCTCCTTCATCTTGTTCCAGATGTTGAAGGTCAGGTTGCCCAGGTGTTTGGCCTCGTCTATCAGAGCTCCATAGAGCAGCTCTGGATCCTCCAGCAGGGGGCGCTGCTGGACTCTTTCCACTGCAGCCTTGTACTTGAGCAGGAATGAGGCGTCCTCAGATCTCAGCTCCTCCTCTGTGACTCTGACCGTGTGAGACAGAGCTGCTATGTCTCTGCTCAGAGCCTCAGTCTGCTCCTTCATCATCTGACTCTTCTGCTCCTCTTCCTCCCTCAGAGCAGTGATCCTGGCCTCCTCTTCCTCCTTTAGAAACTGGCGAAGCTTCTCAAACTGCTCCTGTATCTGCTTCTCTGTGTGTCGGGCCTGGACCTGGATGTGCTGTGCTGTTTGGTCCCAGTTTCCTTTAACTTGTTCCAGCTGCTTCAGTTTCTCCTGCAGAGGCCTGAGAGAGTTCCCCAGCTCCTTTTTGAATTCCTGTGCAAATTCGTGGATGGGTCTGAATCTGTGGTTGTTGTGTGTCTTTGAATCCCTGCAGATGAGACACGCCGGCTGCTGGTGGTCCAGACAGAAGAGTTTGAGCTTCTCGGCGTGCAGACTGCAGAGGGACTCGGATCCTGCTGACGCTCTCTGCTCTCGCTCCAGTAGGAAGCTCTCGCACAGGTTCATCAGAGCCAGGTTACGAGGCGGTTCGCTCCTCGATGATCTCCTCTTACACACGGGACACTCCTGTGTGGGCGTCCCTCTCCACCATCTCAGCAGACAGGCTTTGCAGAAGCTGTGGCTGCACGTCAGGACAACCGGGTCTTTAAAGATGTCCTGGCACACCGGACAGGAGAGATCCTCGTCAGGTCGGAAAGACATTTAAAGGCTGAAAGCACAAACACACCAGCGTGAAACTGAAATGTGTGACTCCTCTCTGTCGCTCTACAAACTTCCCTGAGGGTTTCATACACACTGACCCTCTACGCACACATGCGAGCAGCCAGCAGCAGGTTCAAACGTGTTGGTAGGTCCTGCTGTGTTCTCCTCTCTCAGGGACGTTACGAATCTGGTCTAAAAGAGATTGTTATTGTGTCTCTGTGTGTGTGTTTGTGTGTGTGTGTGTCTCACTTCCTGGTGGAGGAGCGGCAGTCTGTTTCCTGGTTTGCCTCAGGTGACTGGAGGTGGAGCTTGGTCTCGGGATCTGTGAACTGAACCGCTGGGGAACAAACCATAGCTTTAGTTTTGTCAAAAGAGGTTTTGTCTTAAAAAGTTACACATTCTGTTCAGGACTCAATCATCTACCAGATAAACCAAATATAGCCATGTATAAATATAAGGGGCTCATTCTCTTTTTAAAAATATCTAGTTGATAACTGTTGAGGAGTTTTTGACCATTCTCACACATTACTGCATATGCCAATATATTATATATAGTGTATATTACACATTATATCTGTACAGGAGAGAAGTGCCTGTCCAGTTCTTCTCTCTCTAACAACAGTACATTGTAGTGTCTTCACTCAGGGACTTCATATCTAACCCAGATGCTACAGACAGACTCCAACTCTTTTGTGTATTTCACCAGTGACCAGACGTAATGACACAATGTGATTTATAAACATATAAGTATCAATCAATTATTAAAACCTTATTTATGACTTAACTTTCGAGCGAGTCAATTGCTTTTCAGAGGGAGACTAATGCACCAAAGCAATCAGGACATCAAAACCTCACATGTGATGTGAAAGTATTCAGTATTGTGAAAAGTTATTTATTTCATGGTCGTTCTCTCTGCGTCTCGTCCATCGAGGAGTTACAAAGACAAACTCCATCTTTGTTTGAGGAGCAACTAATAAATGAGCTGAAAACAACACGACAATCTCCTTTCAGATCTGCTTCTGTCAACACGCCTTCAGGAGACGGGAGAAAAGAAAACATGACGCGTTCTGTCTTGTCTGCCTGTGGCTCTGTGTACGTAGAGAAATACACTCGAGGCCAAATCCATTTTCACCATCTGTGGTACGAAGCGGGATTTGTGGTTATCATGGTGACTCCAGGTTTGTTTTCAGTGTTCTGAAACAGGTTCACTGGCTTTCAGGATTGAATCTGTCATGACTCTGGACTTTAGATGTTAAATTGGACTCTTAAATGAAGAGTACTCAAACTGATCTTGGACTTTTCTTTATTTCTCTTTCTCATTTATTAGTGTTTAGGTTTGTGTTTGGATTTGAGTCCTACCTGAGTTCTGTGTTTCCACCTGCTTCATAAAACCTGACAAATTCACCACTGAACCTCTACCTGAGCAGATTACCTTTGAGATAATGAATCAAAACATGCCAATGGTTCAACTACTGAGGAATCCGATCAGCCTGTAATCGACAGAAGGAGAATTTATCACTAAATACGACAACTCGTATAGCTTTATTTTAATTATTTAATTCTGACATAATACCTGACACTGTTTCCATGATTCTATCACTGCAGCTTAGAACAACACGAGGAGAAATAAAAAAAAAACAAAGCCTTTATTAAAACTATTATTAATTTACTGTTAAAAGTTTCCCATGATTATAAAATGACCCATCCAGGCTGATCAGACTCTTTATCTCCTCTTTGCCTCAGCAGCAGAAACAGTCTGACATTAATTTAGCCTCCGTTCATAACAATTTCCTCGGCATTGGACAAATGTCTTATTAAATTCCTCTTTACAGTTCATCATTCGCCTGACTTAGAATATAAAAAACTTGTTTTCGAGTGGTTCTCCTCTATTCTAGTGACATTTGATTATATAATTTACCCTTTTTCTTTGTCACATAAACTGACTCTACCAGCAGGTGTCAGCGTTTCTTCTCACAGTATTAAAATCATTCATGGTTCTGACGATGTTGTTTATAATTAATGACTCTTTTAACTGAGACAGTTGATAGCCAGCTTCGTATTTCCTCCAGGACGCCCGATGTTAGGCTCAGCGAAGCCAGATAATGAAATTATATCCTGGATATGTGGAGCTTGCTTCATTGTACTGGCCACAGACGTGACCCTTACATGAGTGATGGGCTGGATTTGCATGTACTGCAGAAAAATACTTTTTCCGGCAAACCTGTCTGTTAGTCGCCCTGCTCCAGTGTCCTGAGGAGCCTGGAGACCAACCCAGCTGGAACTATCTAAATGAAAGATGGAGGAGAAGTCTCGGGACATTTCCCACCGAACCCAGATGCCTCCAGGCTCCACATGCGTGAAGCAATCAGATAAGATGAATGACTCATTTTACTTCTTAGGAAAAAGAGTTCACGTAGAATCAAGAGATGGAGCAAGAGGAGAATCTCTGTGGAGAGAAGACACAGAGAGATTCTGCAAATTAAATCAAGTAAGATCGGCTTTGTCCTTTCAATGCAAAGTTCCGGAGATCTGGTGATTGGATCATCTGCTCAGACTGTGTCAGCAACACAATGAAAGAGGGCGTGAAGGAAAGAAACTCCCATTACCAAACCATCACAGCAAGCAGCAGAGCAGGAAAAATAATTACATCTCATGTCACATTTTACACATATATTCAGTTGTAATGTTCTAAGCTCTCCACTTGTACCATGTGAAAAGTCTTGAGGAGATGTATGTTCCACTTATTGCACTTTTCCTTTGAAGGAAAACATGGGATTAACACAAATCAAACATGGGATTAACACAAAACATCTTAGAAAACCAACCGAGAGCTTCTGAAAAAGCCTGAATCTACAGTTATGATATAAAAGTGTAATAAAACAAATTCCCATTTCAATTTCCGATCACAGAGCCGGGAACGTGACACTTAACTAAACCTAATGTTTCCTATTACAACATCATGTCATAAATTATCCTGCATGATGAGTATAATTTGCAGATTGTAATTTGTAAGGTGTGGATTGAGGAGGGTGTGGGCTGAGGTGTTGTTGATTTAACTCTAACACAACACAATTCAACACACAACAGTTGATCAAGGCTAATTTCGTCTTTAATATCTAAAGCTGCTGTTAACTGCTGTTTGTCACAACAGAGGAAAATGAATCTGAAACAGGCCTCATGGGTTTCTATTGTTTTTGAGGGGCGGGGGGGGATTTCCTGTGGGCTTTTCATGTCACTGTGTTGTGGCCTCATCATATCCTCTGATCTCTGCTTGCTGGGCGAACAAGATTAGAAAAACCTCTCTCTCTCTCTCTCAAAGACACACACACACACACACACACACACGCACATACACACACAGCAGGAAAACATTATGGAGGGCGGGTTATATTTCTTTTCTCTCTCTCTCTGTCGAGCCCCTGCTATTTGTTGGCTGTGGACCAATCACGTTGCCCGTGGTCACCCACTACAGACAACAAGGTTTCCTTCTCTCATTCTTTGTAGCAGTTAATCCTCTGACCTACAGGAAGTTCCTGACAGAAGCAGCCACAGGTTTCTCCTTCTCCTGCAGGTGAGAAAACGTCTCCTGACGCTGAGCTGAATTTACCTGAGAGATTTAACACGTCTGTAGAACTGAACTGTAGAGCCTCCATTTGCACGCTTAGATCAACAGGAGAAATATGAGAGGAAGGCCATGCCAGTACAGATCAGAGGTTTTACTGAGAGTTACAGGTATTTTGTTATTGTGATTTTAGCAGGAGATGCTCGGAACGTTAATTTAAGGCGTTAAAACAGTGAGGAAAAGCAGCTGGATGCTGGTCGTGTGGATGTATGCAGACTGTAAATATTTGTTCTGTCAGTGTGTGAGCACAGGATCAAATTCACTGTTCATAAAACTCTAAAATAACCCTGGATATGAAAAGACGGAAAAAAAGAACTTTTCATGAACTTTCTTACTTAAATCTAAAGTTGATCCTGTTTCAGTCTCAGCTCTTAACTTATACAATAACTGATGTTTTTGTGTTTCCTTCAAACTCCGGAGGGAAATGTTTGTGTCTCTGTAGCTGCCTAATGTCCCAGTGTGTTCACCTGCCTGTTCCTCATGTGTCTGTTTGAGTGGAGATCAAATTTTCATATAACAGCGCAAAGCTTTCAGAATCGTTAGTCGATCCTGTTATTGTGAACTAACTATCACCCTTTTTAATAAGTTACAAATCTTGTGATTTAGTCGAGTCAAATCCTGCACAAATTATAAAGTGAATCCTCAGTTTGTCCTACGCAGTAGTATTCTGAGCGAGTTTGAATCTACAGGGAACTTATATAACCTCAGGGAGAATAGGTAAGTTTAAGAAACAAAAGGGTGATGATACGGGGATAAATATAATGGAGAGCTAAAAACATGTCGCGCACTTTGCAATTTCGAAAATAAGGCGAATAAACAAATATAAAACTAAGGTGTAATGAACAAAGCATGTTCATGGCTTCGTCTTAGTTTGTTTACTGAGACCTTATAGCCAAGTGCAGTCATTCTGAGTATTAATGTGTAATAACATATCGCTGGTCTCCATATAAACTGTGTATATTTGATAAGCTCTATTTAATTTTTGTTAACGGATTTAATGAATGAATGAGTGGGTTTTGCTGCTGTGGTTTAAAGTTGAAGAAACAGTTAAACAGTGACACAATGACGTGATGAGTAGATTCATCAGTATGAGCATTTATGAAATGTAAAAAATATTATATCTAGCAACATAATTATCCACTGACGCCGACCGGAAATTCCATTCCACGGCCCATGATGAACTGAACTGTTGGATTTACTGGATTATATATGAATGTGTTGAATAAAGAAAAGGAAAAATATGTGAGTGATGAAAAACAACTTCTGCACTTTTAGCCGTAATTCAAATTCTGTTTAAAGTCTATATTTCAATCCCAAGCTGTGATCTACCTTTAATCGCAACCGTTTTCTAGGCCTTAACCAAATCATAACTAGATTAAAATGGTCGATTATGTTCTTTTAATTAACAATAGTCTGGCAAATAAACATTATCCTGCATGTGTGTGTTAACTTGTGTTAAGTTTGAGGATCGAGGAGAAGTCCGGAGATCTCCAAGCTAGTATTCAGCCACAGGCTCTTTAGGGAGCATGAATGTCTGCACTACACAGAAACCAATTCAAATGTTAACTGGTAAAAAATGGAGATAATTCAATTCTTAACCTATGATTCCTGATTCTGCAAAGTTAC